>NW_018403434.1:1915824-2001233 GCF_002113885.1 Mizuhopecten yessoensis | reverse complement strand
GCAGTGAATCAAATAAATTTATTCTCTCATGTGTTCTGGAGTTTATTGACAAATCTGGAAGATTTTAACTTAAACTATACTAAAAATTACATTACAATGTGTTTGTATTTGCTATGTTATAACAATAACTCTGGTGTAATTGGGAAGGATGGCACTGTGTATAGTGACAATTTCTTTGAAGTGCCTCCAACCAAACACTAGGCTATTAATAATTGAAGTAAATAGACTATATTAATTGAAATGGTAAAATCTATGATATTCTAGTTACATGTATTATTTTCTGTGAACATGTATTAAATGGTTCTAGTATTCTCCTATTAATTCGAACATATACTACATCTTCTCTATAATACTCTCTCTATGTATATATGTATATATGAATGTATGAAATGTGTGTATTTTCTCTGGAAAGGGCTTTTATAGGCAATGCCTGTGCCTAATCCAATTGTGGTTTTTTTAATACAATAAAATTGATTTGAAATGAAAAAATGTAAGTACATACAAATTGATGCAATTATATTAAATCTGAAATTGTGTATACATGGTTCAATGTTACTCATTATAATACAACGGAAAGAACATACATGTTTTCCTGTTTGATTATTCGCTAAGTCAACATATATATCAGGAAATGGTTTTTATTAAACACCCATGTAAACATATGAAATACACACGAAAAGTTCCGAGAGAAGTATTTGAAAATCTAAATTTTTCAAGTAGAACTGGTGATAATCGGAGATAAATGGGGGCAACTGCTCAGTTACTCAGAGACAAGACCAGAGCAGCCATTTTCTGTTTCGATTTTGCTCAAAAAATAACAACACGGGATAAGGTTCTTCTGATGTTGCTAAACAATTCCGTCACATGTTGTGTTTTAACATACACATCCTAATGACGTTACTGTGCTCTGTGAAAACGTCAATTTTGACACATTATAATGCATATTTAAGCTTACTTCAACGTAACTAAGAATTGAAATGATTTACCTAGTATAAAACATGGAAAGAAAATATTGTTCATGACTATATTGATTTTTCTATGCAGATATGTTTGGTATATCAGCCGCTAATTTCATGGCAAGAATGCACAAAGAATACTCATCTTTTTCACTAGTAGTTGCAATTTAAGATATGTTTACTTCCCTGAAAGGAAGTGTTAATCATGAAGACTTAAAGTTATACAATATGTATGTACACCAAACCTTAATGCTGTACTTCATTGTCACTTAACAGATAACAGAGGGGGAAGTGACAAATACATATTGTTTATTTACAAATTTATTGACAGCTGTCAGTAAAAAAATATCACGTTATCTGTGTAACGTTAAAATGCATAGGCCATGCCGAATGATATGGTCTGGTTTTCCTTGATTCTTATTGACAATGTTTAGCCAATATATAGCATATCGACCCAATGTTTCTAAATGTGTCTTGCACGTGACCAAGAACGTGTATCTCGTTTCTAAATGTATGTTGTACAATAACAAACTTGAACTCAGTATCTGATGTTTACTTTTGTTTATTTTGTTAAACTCTAAATAAAGTTTACGTAATGACTTGAATCATAAACCCTGTGACACAACCTTTATTATACATATATGCATACTTGTTTCATTATTGTAAGACAGTTTTTATACTTTTGCTTAAATGTGTATTTGTTATAATCATATTCTAAATCAATAAAAATGTTTTATTTTGAGAGAAAAAAACTTGAGAATATGTCAATTAATTCTCATTTTCACTGTTTCATCTTATGTTAACTAATGACATGATATTTTATATAATAATGTAGGATTTTAGGATTTATATCTCGCTCAGTACGATGAATATAGACCTGGATATTAACATAGACCTCGAACTCCGTCCCCGATCTATATCACTCTATCAGGTTCAAATAACAATGTATTGACGCCGGCAAACGTAAATAATTTATAAATAGGGTTGAAAAATTTGATCCGAAAGATTAAATGACCTATATTTTAACCTTAGTACATTTTAATGAAATTTATGCCACATTTCGTTACTTTGTCTACTCTTGTTCTAATACGTTTAGTATTCGTCTTTTCATGTCCTGCACGTTATAGGGTTTGGATATTCAATTTCCATTTCAACAGATTTGATTTACTTTATATATGTCAATTAGATTGGACATCAGGCTAGGCCTATTTAAGTCCTTTTCCAAACTTATTTACAAACATTTTCCCACTTTTATTCAAACATTTTCTGCTAACGTTTTGAATATATATAATTAAATAAATCATGTACATTTGTTGACAACCCATCCTACATAAAATCCAAGGGATACAGGCCTAGAAGTCCCTGTGTATAAACACATTGGCCATCCACCCACTGGATATAAAGGATAGGTTACCAAGAAATACAAATTTTGTAAAACTTCAAAATATGATATGGATTCATATAGGAAAATGTAGTTAATATTATCTATTATTGGAGTTGATTCTCTTAAAATTTCTTTAACAAAGCACTATATAATATTCATGGAACTATGAAATAGTTAGAACAGGTTATATAATAGAACATTCATAAATTCCATCAAGTCCAGCCGAATACCAGAGATGTTGTGAAGATAGATACACAAAATGTACAAAAGGGTTTGGATCTCAACAGTTTTAAATTATGTAAGTAAAAATGAACAAACTGATTGATAGTACCTATAAGTCGCTTAAGCCCCGCCACCTTAGAATTTTTTCAATTAAATATTGTTGATATTAACCTCACAGTGTCAGAGGAGAAGTATGGCAGAATTGCTCGATTTTTGCCCGGCCCCACCAACTTTCGCTGTTCAATAAAAAGTCGTTTGACGATATCGTTAACGAGCAGGCGGACAGACGACACGGGTACGGCCCACGCTTACTTTGGTTCAGCGGACCGGGGAAGATTAGATAAATGTACCTCATTTAAAGTCGGCAAGTCGAAGAATAAACAAATACCTGCTCGAATGAGCTTTTTAGACAAACATTAACATGTATGCATACATAAACATACCGGGCTGAATTAAAAAGCGTTAGACACCCCAGCATCCGGGTGCCTACGGTTTGATTCGCGCCGTTTCTCCATACATTATGCAAATTAATAGATTTTCAAATTCAATTTACTTTGGGTAACTAAATAAACACTACGCGGTTGTTCATACGATTTACCATTCGGTCCTATTCGTTTTCCCGCTTCAGACTAAAACTAGTTTCTTATTTACATCGATGTTAATGGTAAAATACAAATATTAATATGATACGGTGACTGGTCAGAATGAAAAGCTGCAACTTGCAGCTGTGCATGTGATACTATTGTGATGGTCGTCTGCAAACATATGCTGTTTGTATACGGTTGTTCGGCGATTTGCATGTTTTAATGCCTTTGATAGAGTGTGTGACACATGATTTCCTGGAACTATTCAGCAATATTGATTTTATTTAAATAATATATTACTCCATACTAAGACGTTCTGTAATCGTCGATAACTGTTTACTTCGATAGGAGTACATGCATGACGAATTGTTAGTGACATAGATGATACAAATAGAGTTGTTTACCTTTGTTTGGATCACCTGATTTGGTCTGCTTATCTGAATAACCTGGATTGTGTCCTCGTATGTTTTATCCTATATAAAGGGCCTACAGTATCATATATGTATGTTTATGATAGGGAGTTGCTGTAACACGTGAACTTTAAAATTACATAAATGGCATGTGCTATTTTGTTATACAAAAAATAAACACATACAACAAGAAAAGTATGTTATACAATTTATTTTATTTAAAATACCTTTTGGAAATGTACGACAACATCTGTGTTAAGTGAGTGATGTTTCAAACAATTGGATCATTGTTGAATGGAATTAACAAACGGACAATATTTTTGAATATTTGTTTCACCACTAGTTTCCTTATCGTCCACAGGTACATTTAATAGATTGTTATGATCGATATACCTGTAGTTATTTACACAAGTATGCAGTATAAGTTTGAATTAAGTTTGATAACAGCAAGTGTATTTTAGAAAACATGATGAATATACTTCATACGGAAGCATGCTAAAGTATAGGTTGATTTAGTGTCACGTTACACGTATTTTGTGACATGTGTCAAATACAAGTGTGTAGCTGCCGTAGTCTGTGAAGCAGACGACCAGTTAAAAGTTTACTACGTTCCGGTAACGTGATAGCTGTATATGATCGAGACAGCTTGTGTATGTGTACACAGTGCAACCATTGGTAATATCTGTACACATATATATATATATCAATACAGTAGCTGGCAGTTACATGTAGCGCGGCCAAATATTACAAAAGCCTAATAAAGCGGACACGTAATGTATTCAAATCGGCCGCCGTGTGTTTAAAACAAGCGCCATTTTAAAAACAATATAACAAACGTAAGTCCTTTACGTACCAACAGGAACAACTTTTTCAAATTCCCTACGTCTTCCATGCAGCACATATTTGTCTTTTTGTCCAGTTTGATAATATTTCCCGTGTCATTATTTGTGATGTTCCTTCCAACTTCAGCACAGGAGAAACACAGAGAGTTTATAGGCTCGGGGTCAGTAACATTCCCTTTCTCAGTGACATGTTGCATGGGCAGTACCGTCGGCTTCGTCCCTGCGTCCGTTTCATTATGTGGACGTTGACAGTCATCAGGCCGTGTTAGTATGATGCAGATGATGGCAAATTGAACTGTTGTAACAACAATCAGAACAACAGTACACAGTTTGTATCTTCGTTTTTTGCAATGAAGAATTGTTTTTTTATGATACCTGTTCATAGGATCATATTCAATATCTAGATCCGAATGATATCTAAACTCTTGTCGTTCAATCATTGTTGCTAAATTTAGACAAAAAGATGCATTATAACACCAAATACTTTGCCTGGTGGCCAGGACATTTTCACCTTTCACTATTAACAACAAACGTATTTGCGCAGCGTGTTTGATTCGGCCCTAGATTAGGTGGTTTTAGAATTGGCTGTTCGCCAATTTATTCAACCTAGTCTGAATACGTATCTGCGATATTGATATAACTGAGCATATTTATCAAACCAAACTATCACACTCATTCATATATATGCAACTTTACTCTTATGCATGTCGAAGCAATATATCCATCTCATTTTTGTCACTAAGCCCTTAGCTAAAAATAAAGCATCACATTGCATATTTACATTGGCTAGCGAAAGAAAAATTCCATTCAAATAGGTGTATCAACCTCATAACGTGTCAAAAGGAAGCTTTAACAATATAAAGAATCACGTGACCTCTAATGATTCAGTTCACAAAATAATCTGCTCCCCGAGAGAGTTTTGAGGAGAACTGATAAATTTCGTTGTTTTATATTCTTATAAATATCATTGCGAACAACGATTTAGTTAGGAAAGGTCTTATTTCAGTATTCAGATTTGCATGGGTTTCCCAAACATTCTTTCCAATTTTGGTTATAATCATATCCACTGACAAAACAAAATACTTATTATAACATCATAATTTGGGAACATGTTGCATATTAAGTATGTCAGTCCTGTCGAAAATTAAGATTTAGTACAATAGTCATTTTCTATGTTTAAATTTGATTTAAAAAAACACAATTACAGTAATTTTGGACTGATCGTAGTCAATCTCCGATCGGTAAATCTTTTAAACCGCCTCTTTGATGTTCGGGATGTTATTACATTGTATGTATGTCATCAGGAAACACTATCACTTGGTCACCATATAACAAAGAAATCACCGACGAACAAAGGGATCAATGCAGTTCTCGATACTGAAATTCCTATTCCAGCTAAACATTTTATCCCAATGGTATAACCATGCTATATATAAGTATATCAAACATAGGAATATGTCAGTTTACCTCAAAACTCCCTCGAAATCAGTTTGTTTTCCGACATTTTTCCACGAACTGAATAATTACAACTTCCTAAAACTGCGTTAGTAAGTATTTTCGTTTTTGTTGACTGAACTATAAAATAACGAAATAAAATATACAAATGTTATCAATTACAGAGTTTGCCTGCATAACTGCAGCATAGTGAGACAAGGATTCGAACAATAATAACACGTCATTCAGCATCCAATTGGCTGTTTAAAATGCAGTACATGTAATTAAACGAGTCTGATTAAATATCCGTTGTCTAAAAATCATTTTGAAACTGATATAGTTGATGTTTTTGATTATGAAATATGTATATATTCATATAACTTGGAAGATGTAATGTCCATTTGAAGTAGTTAAGGGTAGAAAAAAGTCCGAATTCAAAACTAGCAGCTTTCACTATTCACATGGCACTTCAGCTTTATTTTAAAAGGACACCCTTATGACGTCACAATTACATGTCATCACATTACAATAATAATTATATAGAGCGTGACGTCACAGTATTGTCCTCTTGAGTTCTGTGGATGGTGAAAGCTGCTAGTTTTGAAGTTGGGCGTTATATCCTTTTTCTTATATGTGCATATTTATTACACCATACTAATACACACATCATTCAACCATACGCATCTTCACTCTCACGCAAAGAATCTCTAGTGTTTTGACTAAAGTGGGACAGTAGTCCGTGTGAACGTGTAAAGTGAAAATGTGTGTTTAAAGCTGTCATGATATTGAATAGTAAGCACACTGTTCGATGGGCGTTCACTCTACACAACTTATACAAACAAGAGGCCATAGGTCTCATGGCTCATGGACATTAACACATCTCTACTTCTTTTACATCAATTTTTGAACACCTGACAATGATTACCAGTTACATTCAATGACCTGGAAACATGACTTTGGTTAATGGGAATATACACGGATATAAAAGCTCTCTATGCCAGTTTATTATAAACCGTATTTTATTTCGTAACTTGCAGTTACAATATACAGACCATATAATTATTGCACACATGAACTAGGATCCAGAAACAAGTTATTAAACTTATATCAATATGTTTCCTCAGCAGAAAAAAACATGGATAACAGAGACTTGAAGTAAAAGAAAGAGGAGAAAAAATCGGAAAAGCAGAAAGAATAGCATTTGCCAATGTACAAAACGTTAATCTATGTAAATGTCACTGATGTCATAACGGATTTATAACAGTGGAAAATGTATGCTGTGTTCTACTACAAAGATGCTACGAAAATACCAATAGCATATTGCACACCCATACAACAGTACAGGAAGAAGTCATCACCAAAATAGTATCACACCTAAACATTAAAAAGGCCCCAGTCGTAGACCACATCAGTGTCAAACTCATAAAAGTATAACAACACTCTCTTACACCCCACATAACAAAACATATCAACACAACTATCACTTCTGGTATCTTCCCAAACAACTTAAAATGAGCACAAGTACAACACATTTTTATGAACGAACTCTATTTGATCAGCTCAGCAAATGTTTTGACCAAGTTTTTGATAATCTTCTATGTACTTTAAGAAAAGGATATATATACCAACCTATTCTTTTAAAAATTATTGAACACTGGAAAAAAATAGATGAAAATAAGTATGTTGCTGCTATTTTACTGGATCTATCAAATGCTTTTGTCTGCCTACCACATGAAATTCTACTTGCTAAATTATCAGCCTGTGGTCTTTTTTTAACTGACAGAACTCAACAAACTAAAATCCAAACCTCTTTGAGAAACTGGAGCAGTATCAAAAAGGGTGTACCCCAAGACTCAATCCTCGGTCCACGTCTATTCAACATATTTATTAATGACATTTTCCTCTCTGCACAACACTGCCAACTATATAACTACGCTGACGACAATACCCTATCACATTCATCCTCAAATCTTAACAAACTTATATCCGCACTAGAACAAGACACAAAAATCTCATACACTGGTTCGACATAAACAAAATGAAAGCAAACCCTGACAAATTTCAAGCATTAGCCATAGGAAAAAAGACCCGGTCACAAAACATCTCTTTAAAATCAATGACACCTCTATTACATGTGAAGACAGTGCATAGCTACTAGGTGTTGATATAGATGTTCGGCTCTCTGTCAACTTGCATATCAAAAACATTTGCAGGAAAGGCTCACAACAACTAAATTACTCTACAGAATTAATAAACACCAAAATAACTGAATAAACTCAACACCTTTATTCTTTCACACTTTAAAATTCTGCCCAATTTTTTGGCACTTCTGCTCTGAAACAAATGTTACACAAATAGAGAAAATTCAGTATAGGGCACTCAGATTTATCTATGATGACTTAACCAGTTCTTGCAATGACCTCTTGACCCGGACACACATACCTACTTACTAAATTAGAAGAAGCATACGAAGTTATACAGAAAACCGCACCCCCATGCCTGCACAATATTGTCACACCTAAAACCCAGTTTCAGATACACCAACATATTAGACATTCCACAAGTTAGAACCACTACATACGGCACAAAATCCTTCAGATACACAGCAGCCTGCCTTTGAAACAATCTATCCAACACATGTAGGACAACAAATAACTTTACTCGCTTCAACTCTTTAATATCCTCCTGGAACGGTACACAATACAAATGTTCAGCCTGCAAATGAAACCTCAACTCCGTCACCCTCACTTCTACACACCTTTCCTGTCTCAATTTTAAATGTATTTTATCAAATCAGTGCCAATTTAAAGACTATATAACATTAAATTTGATGTGTTTAAAACTATGGTAGATGTATTGTTCTAACTACAATGTGTAAAATGTGTCTATACTGATTTTTAATAGCTCGAAATGTGAAGTGTTTTATCTCATTTAATATTTGTATTGCTTAAATGTTAATATATCAAATTTGTCCAAGTGTGAATGCCTTTGTATGTAACATGTTTGTCGGTCAAAAGCTCTATAGAGCTTATGTAATTTGTTTTAAAATGCCCACCGACTTTAAATTTATTTTATCTCATTTTATCTTATCTGATATCTAAACTTGTGTCGTACACTTATCGTTGCTAAATTTGGTCCAACAGATGCATTATAACACCAAGTTCACTGTCTGACGACCAGCACATACAATGCTCCCACAAAAAATAACGAACTTCTGCGGGTTGACATTTTCCTCTTAATTAGGTGATTCCCCATATTTTCAAATATGTGTAAATATTTCCATGTCACCATTGAATTGAAGGCGACCACATACATTCACTGCTAAAGCATGGGCCCTTGATTAGGTGATTCCCCAAGTTATTTATTCATGTTTACGCACATCGATCAAGTAAGAACAATCATTTGTCCAATAACCATTTTAAAAACTGATTTAGTTCATGTTTCAATAAAATTATAAAACGTATATATATATATGTTACATGATACAGTGTGTACACCTCTGTAACGTATGCAAAACTCCGCGGTCAAACTTGACTTGTACTAAAAGTATTCAGCGTTCACGTTATTATTGAAAGTTGGATCGGAATTAGTTGAAACTACAAAGGTATTATGTGCCCTTAAGTGTTGATTATTATTTCACATACAGTATTGTGAATTTATTGTGGAATCTATCATTAATGATGCATTGTCACATTTTTTGATAATTGTTCAGCAAGTCAAATGTCGTATAATTAGGTTTAATAACATTTTGTCATTTGTAACAGAGTCTGTAATAAGCTGTTTTGTTCATTTCAGCTTTCACTATTTTGTCAATAAATCTGGCAACACAAGTTCGACTTCCTTGTCAGTATAATAAAAGACAGTGGTACTACCACGAACTTGGCCGACATAAAGGACCGAAGCAATCCCACCGGTGACCTACAAAACATGGAGTTGACAGGTCTCAGCATTGCGGATTGGGGAAAACCGATCAGTGACAGGTCTTAGCATTGCGGATTGGGGAAAACCGATCAGTGACAGGTCTCAGCATTGCGGATTGGGGAAAACCGATCAGTGATAGGTCTCAGCATCGAGGATTGGGGAAAACCGATCAGTGACAGGTCTCAGCATTGCGGATTGGGGAAAACCGATCAGTGACAGTGTCTAAGCATAGAGAATTGGGAAACCGTTTCAACAATTCTATAAATAACCATACGACATACATAACGTAAATTGTCATTTGCAATCACCCTGTTCTCTAGTTATTTACTCATGTTTACTTGTGAACAATAGCCATTTATTTGTTAAATGATACTGTGTGTACACCTTAGTAACATATGCATAACTCCGTTGTCACACATTTTTAGGTTTTTGACAATATTTTTGTAAATCAGAAATGTCACTAAGCCCTCAACTTACAGCGTATACTCGTGATACCAGATTAGGTGTTTTCCAGTATACTATATATAATTGAATGTAATGCAATCATTCCTATAAAGGTTGATCGTTAAGAGAGATTGTCTACTGTGAGCGATCAACTGATCAGAGACATTACATTCGTGCACAACGAAGAGGACACTTTATTCAATTATTTGATTGGCACTAAAAAAAACAAGCAATATTTTAAGGATTTGAAGAACATTTGTTTTGTAAAAAAATAACAGGAAGTCTACATTCACGAGTGGCAAAACACGTGTTGGAACTCTGAATGTAGTCAGAGTAACATGTTTGATACAATCAACAGACTCATCAGTTAAATGATCTTTTGTTTAAACTATGGAATGGACTTGTACAGATGATAAACCTCTTCACACTGAATATGTTTTTCATGAAGATAGAATGAAATCTTTTTGGCACTGGCCTCCTCAAATTCAACAGCATCCCGCCGACTTGGCAGCGGCAGGTTTGTTTTATTCTGGAAACTCTGACAATGTTGTATGTTTTTACTGTGGAGTACAGATGTCGCAGTGGAAACCATATCACAAACCTTTAGTCCGGCATCAACATTTATCGTCGGACTGTATTTTTTTGAAAATCATTGGACAAAGAAGAAGATAGAATGTGACAATGTGGAATAAATGATGTTTGTGGAGGAATGCTGCAAACTATTACCTTTCTGACTGCTGAAAACATACTGTAACGTTGTAAATATTTCAAATAGAAAATGTGTTGTTCCGTTTGAAAAAAAGGCAATTATGGTAATTTCTGTCCTGCTCTTTCTAACATAGACAGTGGTGATATGATTCGTTTTTGATTGCCATGTATCCAAATAGAACTCATGCTGTTTGACCGTAGTTACACTTCGGGCTATGTATAGAATGACTATAATTCCTATTTGAGGGAACATGTCAAGTACATTTTGTGTATATGTTTTAATGCATTGCATGTAAGTAAGATAAACTAATGATGAATGTTGAACTGAGTATAAATCATTTGTTAAGAACTGTGTTATGCATTAACTGCTTTGGTCATTTTCTTTTTATGTACATTTGTATTATAATTTGAGTGTTATAACATTTTATGATTACAATTTGCTTTCGTGTCGTTGTCGTGTTAATATCTTTGACTTTAATAATCAATTCATATGATTCAAATCAAGTAAAGTGAGTGATGTTTCGAACAATTGGATAATTGTTTAATGGAATGAACAAAATAATATGTTTTTAAGATGGCTTTTCATAATTCAATAAAATGAAATAATGATGACCATACTTCATTTGGAGCGTGTTAAAGTCTAGGTTGATTTAATAGTACATGTGTGTAGCAACCGTAGCCTGCTTAGCAGACGACCAGTTTAAGCTTTCAAGTAATATTTCTCAAAATATGTTCCAGGCACTTTAATTACTGCAAATGATATTGATACTATTTTCTCTGTGTGTTTACATTATGCAACCATTAGCGATATGTGTACCCATGCAATAATGAAAAGTATATATATCAATACGTTAGCTGGCAGTTATACCCAGCGCGGTTAAATAATACAAAAGAGCCACATAATGCAAGTACGTAATGTATTCAAATAGGCAGCCTAGCCTATAATGCAGAGTTTTGTTTATTACAAGCGCCGTTTAAAAATAGACCTCATTGTTTTTTCATAATATCATCAAGCACACAACCGAACTGCACATAGCCAGCAAATACACGCATATATCCTTGAATCTTACCGGTGTCACCACGGTACAAACGCTTTTGGAACTATATTGACAGTAATATGGTCTATTTCCAGTTTTCTAAAAACAATGCACATATCTAAACTCGCATGGTATCCAATCTTATCTATGGATAAGTACACTATCGACAACCCTTTTGTAACACTTCCAATAGTTATGCGTTCATCAGCTGGTCGTTACAATATTTCGGCCAGGTATGAGTACATTGTGTTATATGTATAGGATAAATCTCGAGCAAACGTTTTCAACGAGCAAACGAGCAAATCACTTAAACAACGTTTGCGTATAGGTTAGGTGGACAGTTGGATAATCAGTGAATGGAGTTGTTTACCTGTGTTGTCCACACCTGTAAAATGCACTCACTGACACAAACACATATAACCCCAAGGCATTAGTAAATGCCGATGGTATCCCAATGCGATCCAAATGGTATTGATATGAGCAGAGGTGTTCCGAGTACAAAGGTACCTGTCAGATATGTCCAAGGTCATTTCGTGTACTGCTGCCAAGATGTCCAGTTCAGCTATCGATGTATTTATTACGCAATCGACATTTACTAGTAAACGACCAGAATCCGATAGAGATACAGACGGAATGTTAAGCGATGTGCTTGATATGGAGCTCAACAAAGAGAACGTACCGGATTTCAATATGAACTACACACTTAATACTGTAAGACAGGAAGAGTTATTGTGAAATACGTAAAGCGTATGTGTTT
This sequence comes from Mizuhopecten yessoensis, assembly GCF_002113885.1. NCBI lineage: Eukaryota > Metazoa > Mollusca > Bivalvia > Pectinida > Pectinidae > Mizuhopecten > Mizuhopecten yessoensis. The sequence continues at coordinate 1,988,534 of NW_018403434.1, read as the reverse complement.
GTGAAAACTGGAAACTTCGGCTAAGTGCATTGTACGTGTATAGATTACAACGGCTGACTATCGTGTACCACCAGGTATTAAAGTTGGAATTCAAATTACATTTACTATCTTTCATATTTATTTGTTATCGTTTTCTTTGTTTATCTGTTTTTGTGTCTACAAACCGTATTCAACAGATGGGCATTCTTGGTACGTTTGACATGACCCTGTATGACCTGTTGGATAAGTGGTGATCCATTCATTAAATATCCAACCGCTAGCCATTGGATAGCATGAATAGGTCACTACTTATCCAGCAGTCACTCAACTTATCTAACGCCTAGCGGTTGAATAGGTGAAATATTCAGTTTGTTAAACACAATAGGTGACGTAATCGAAAGTTTTTAAATCTAGCTACAGTTCAAACATAAATTCTTGTAATTGACTTTTAAATGATTGCACTGTTGTGACAACAATCAGAACAACACTACACAGTTTGTATCTTCGTTTGTTGCAATGAAGGTTTAGTTTTCTATCAAAGCTGTTCATATGATCATATTTAATGTCTTGATCCGAAATATATCTAAACAATGGCCCCTTGATTGGATAATTTCACATACATGTATGTATCAATAGTAATACGTCACTCAGCACTCAATCGACTGTTTCAAATGCAGTACATGTAATTAATCGAGTCTGATTAAATATCCGTTGTCCAACAATCATTTTTTAACTGATATAGTTGATGTTTTTAATTATAAAAATATGTATATATTCATATAACATGGAAGATGTAATGTCTATTTGAAGTAGTTAAGGGTAGAAAAAAGTCCGAATTCAAAACTAGCAACTATCACCTTTTTTACATGGCTCTTTAGCTTTATTTCAAAAGGACAACATTATGACGTCACGATTACATATCACCATATTACAATAGAAATTATATAGAACATGACGTCACAGTGTATACACGATTGTTCCACAAACTAGCGTAAATGTATTGTCCTCTTGGGTCCTGTGGATGGTGAAAGCTGCTAGTTTTAAAGTCGGGCGTTATATCCTATTTTTACAGATACATGTATGACATATGTGTATATGTATTACACCATACTTCTACACACATCATTCACCCATACGCATCGTCACTCTCACGCATGGAATCTCTAGTGTTTTGACAAAAGTGGGACAGGAGTCCATGTGACGTGTAAAATGAAAATGTGTGTTTATAGTTGTCATGCTATTGGATGGTAAGCACATAGGCCTCATAGCTCATGGACATTGACACATCTCTTCTTCTTTTACATCAATTTTTAGCACCTGACCATGACTATCAGTTACATTCAATGACACGAAGACATGTCTGTGGCTAATGGGAATGCACACGGATAGAAAAGCTCCCTATGCCAGTTTGAGTGTCTATTATTGATTGGATATATGGAAGAACCAACGAATTTTAATTATACTTCAATAACACTGACTTTGACGGGGCAAATGAGTATCTTAAGTCCATTGACTGGAATCTTTTATTACGAGGTGATATTGAAAATATGAACTCTCTTTTAACTGATAAAATCCTAACTGCTATCGACCTATTCGTGCCGCATAAAACAGTAACTATAAGACCTAATGATAACATTTGGATGACTAATGGTATCAGACTCAAAATTAGACAAAGAAATCGCCAGCATTCCAAAGCTAAGCTACATAATACTCCATCTTCTTGGGCAAAATTTAGATCTATTCGGAATGAAGTTATATCCTTTGTCCGGGAAGCTAAAGAAAAATATTTATCTAAACTTCAATCTTCTTTTATTGATAAAACCATACCCCCCGGAAAATGGTGGCGTATTGCAAAATCGGTTATGAATCTCAAAAACAAAAACGAAAATGACTCTCCAATGATTATCAACGGCGAACTGAAAATCCACCCCATAGATAAGGCGGAATCTTTTAACGATTATTTCACTTCGATTTCCATAACTGAAAAGAATGCTGACGACTTACCTCCTGACTGCCCCCGACCCCGACATAACTTTTCAACAATAGACATAACCGAACAGGACATTCTTGATCAGCTCGATCTACTCAATACTAATAAACCTTCAGGCCCTGATAGTATCCCTCCAAAATTCATAAAAGGGGTGTCCCAATCTCTTGTGAAACCACTCTATCTCTTATTCAACAAATCTATTTCTACCGGAAAGCTACCAAATAGATGGAAAAATGCTCATGTTACCCCAATTTATAAGGGCAAGGGAGATCAAAGTGATCTATCCAACTATAGACCAATATCTGTTACCCCTATATTTAGCAAGCTATTTGAAAAAAATGTTTTTAAGTATATGTTCAATTACCTCTCAAGATATAACATTATTTCTAAGAATCAGTCAGGCTTTTTACCTAAGGATTCCACAGTGTATCAGCTATTAATTATATACGATGAAATTGTAAAACATTTAGACAAAGGCAAAGAGGCCAGAATGATTTTCTGTGATATTAGCAAAGCCTTTGACAGAGTTTGGCATGACGGTCTAATTTATAAACTAAAAAAATATGGTATATGTAATAATATGTTAGAATGGTTTACATCATACCTTCATGATAGGCAACAGAGAGTGGTCATAGATGGGTATAAGTCTAACTGGAAAACATTACAGGCAGGGGTACCCCAAGGTTCAGTCCTTGGTCCTTTTTTGTTTTTACTATATATTAATGATATTGGTGATGAATTGGCCTCAAACTTCAAACTATTTGCTGATGATACCTCCTTATATGGTCTCATTGAGGGAGACAGGCAAGAATGTGCTAATATATTAAATGATGATCTGAGGAAAATTTCAATCTGGGCTAGAACATGGGGAATTATCTTTAATCCAGATAAAACTGTAGCCCTGCTCTTCTCGAGGCGGGTTGACTCTGAGACACTGCATCCTAACCTATATTTTGATGAATCATCAATTATTAATGTTTCTAATCATAAACACCTAGGTTTGTTTTTCAACAGCAAGGCTAATTGGTCTAACCACATAAACTATATATACGAAAAAGCTTATAAAAGAATTAATATACTTAGAATGTTGAAATACAAAATTGATAGAAAATCACTCGAAACTATATATATCACATTTATACGTCCAATTCTGGAATATGCAAATATTATATGGGCAAACTGCACGCAAAATGAATGCAGTGTCTTGGAGTCTATCCAACTAGAATCAGCACGTATTATTTCAGGGTTAAGACGTGGAACAAGTCATGCTATCTTATATAGAGAATCTGGTTTTATAACACTTAATAGAAGAAGACATTTGCATCAAAATATTACTTTTTATAAAATATGTAATAGGACATGTCCCTCTCATGTCTATGATATAATTCAACCGTACATTTATGATAATACTGACAATTATCATCTTCGCCACAATAGGATTGATGTTCCTATACCAAGAACTCAGTTATATAATGCCATTTTTTTCCCGAAACTGATGTCTGAATGGAATAATCCAACTTGCCTACATCCCACAATGACATCCATTGGATCTATAAAAAGAGATTTTTTACACTCAGATGAAATGGATTTTTTTTAATAATGACATGCAAATATCAATATTCATGTACATAATATACATGTTTTATCATTACTTCAATTCAATATGATGTGTGTAAACTGTTTATAACTGTAAGGAGAGGGCGCTCATAGGCCTTGCCTGTTGCCCAATTCCTTTGTATCTAAGATCTGAACAATAAATATTCTGAAATGAAATGCTCCAGATACGCAAGACACGTACAACCCCTTACCACCCAAAATCCGATGGCATGGCCAAAAGGTTCAACAAGACATTGGTGTATATGCTTAAAACTTTCGTCAATGACCACTAGACCAACTGGGACCAACACCTCCGCTACGTAATGCTGGCATATAGGTCAGTAGATCATGAGACCACGTCATGTACACCTAACTTCATGATGCTGGGGAGAGAAACACGCACCCCATTAGACATCCAGTACGCTATGCCCAGGAACGTCAATGCGATTCCACAGAATCAGTGGGGGTGGAAACTCAAAGGGATCATGGCGGATGCTCACAGATTGGTAAGAGAAAATACCACTGAGCCATGCAGAGACAAAAACGGAACAACGGCCAGAAGCTGTCGTGGGAAAGCTTCAAGCCAGGAGAAGAAGTGGTTGTGTTCTTCCCAAATGTGAAGATTGGACTTAGTCACAAGCTATCATGCAGATGGCGTGGGCCTTTTCGGATACTGACCAAGTTAATAGTTGTAACCTACAGGGTACGTTGCGGTCGAAAGGGAAAGTCTCAAGTGATACACGTGGACCGGCTGAAAAGAAGGCAATCTCAAGTCCTGCATGGGGAGAGGGCTAGTGAGCTGAGTGGTCTGAGAGATGTAAAAACACAGGTGGATGATAGTTGTTTTAAGGAGAAAGAGAGTAAGGATGCTGTGACATATCATGTTGACCCCCTAAGCAGTATTCAGACTTCCTCATCAGAGGAGGGTTTAGAGCACGGTCATTTATAAGATGTGGCAAACGAGACTGATGAGCTTGACCAAGTAAACTCGAGGTGGACTATGCACAATAGACGCCCGCCAGCATGGCATTCTAGCTATACAAATACATACTGAACTTTACAATATGCGTTGTAAACCACTTCTTATCCATGATACTTAGACATGAAAGTAAAGGTAGTTTAACCTTTGTATGTTGCAGCAGTCATGGCTAAGACTAAGACTACACCCATGAAAACCTTCCCAATGTGTTCCTTTTGCACCTCAGATATGGACCAAATGAGGTCACACATCATAGATTGCGGTATCGCAACAATTGCTAAAAAGACTTTCAGCTGTCCTGAGTGTGACTATTCCACAACAAGGAAGTCTTAACTTACTAGACACTTCAAGAGACATACCGAGTCTAAGAGCTTAGCTTCCAATGCTTCCTCGGTAGTGCAAGATAAGGAAGAAGAACCTGGTAGCTCCAGCCTAATCAACCAGCCTCATCCGACATCGAATGGCAAGAACAAGATCCAGGAGACCTGATACTCTCCAGCAGCTCGGAGAGTAGTTGTGGAGAGTCCTCAGGTGAAGAGCCGAGTGAATCATTCGACAACGAGGACATCCAGGCAAGCACCGGCGTCAAAGAAGGTACACCTCAACCCACTGCTACCAACCCTGGGGAGACTAGTGCTGAAAAATTTGAGGAGGGGCGAGTGTTTCGGAAGCCGACAAGACCCAGCCTTCCTCTCCCTAGGAAACGGCCGAGCAACGAGTCTGTGGCATCGACATCTGAAAAGAAGCAGCTCAGGGACCCATATAATCTACTTCCTTTGCCGGTCATGTCAAGGCCTACCAAGGCAGTACCGGCTGTGATGTCCGTAGGTGTACAAACAGATAACCTTATGGACCGTCGAAAGAACATCTGAGACGTTCTTGTGCAGACGGACCCCATTTTATGTAAGAAGAGCAGGAAAACTGTTACCAAGTATAGAGACGCAGACAGATCCGTGAAGGCGGTCGATCTCGAAGAGCATGATGTTTTGGGCTCAAGCTGTCTCAGGGGACAGTAGAAGGAAGGCAATGAAGGAAAAGAAACATTGTCAAAAATAAACAGTGTCAAAAAGGAAAATAAAAATGTTTCATAACCATACTCTTAAAGATTCCTCTTCTCGAGATATGATGTCAGTTGTATATAGTTTTAAGCGAGGACGCTCATTGTTCGGAGGCGTGGGTAATGTGGCGAATATAGGCCTTACCGTCACGTCACATGTACCATGTGTGTATTTCTCCGTACGTGTGTTATTATTGTTGATGTCAGCTAGACGCTTTATTGTCGGCAGTACTGTATAAGCGTTTCAGTGACTAGTTCTTGTGATCACCAATAGAGGTCGTTGTTTCCCTCCCTGGGTATAAGTAAAGGTCGGCAGACGACGAGAGCGTCTTTTTTTCGAAGCTGGTCATTCGTCTGGTAAGAACTCTCCCATAGTTTAACTAGTTGGTGGGTATTGGCACTGAAAGACAGAAGTGGCTGAATAAGCCTTGCCTTGATCAGTGTCATATACTAAAGAGTTGCGGCTAGAATATAGGAGAGCTATTGTTGTTCGAGCTTGATAGCTACATGTAGGCCTAGAGGCCTAGTGTGTCACGACTATAGGTCGCGAGTTGCTCGGGGTATCGTTCCACGACTAGGTCGTGAGTGCTCATGACATAGGTCTTGAGTAGGGCTGGTTCTAGGCAATAGATGTGTACATATAATGTACTGTATAGTGTTAAGTGGTCACGACACTTCACAACCAGCAGTGTCCGGGCTATAGTTAGCTGCAGTACTGACAGCTCAGTGTTTTGAGGGTAGCTGTATTGTGTATCTATAATTCGAAGGTAGACTTCAGTCGGTTAATAACATCAGTCTCGTTTGTTCGTTGTGTGCGTGTGTAAGATAACTCGGCACTGTTGCTTTATAACTGTTAAGTTGTCATTGTTGACATGGGTACATGTAGTTGTAATATTAGAGAGATACTCTGTCCTATTGTATATCTTTGATGTATGTAGTGTTTTATAGTGCCACTAGGGAGTAACATATCTCAACATCTGTATATATTGGCCGTTGTAGTATAGTTTGTCAGTTGGTCGCTACCATAAAGTTCCTACAGGGACCCAAATATAGCTTGGTACGGACGCTACAATTCGATTAATAACTAAAGTTTTAAACACTTTTTCGAAAAATAATTGTACCATCATGTCACGCCTGAAGTTATTTTCGGTTTTCCTTTTTCGGTGAGCGCTTACACACTACTCATATATCGGGTTTGAACAGATAGTACAATTATTAGATTATCGGGAACCTACCAGACACACCGTGAAAATGAATTATGGATTTTCATTTTATCTCGGAAGAATTGGTTAAAGTACTTGGATATAAATAGTTCTCATAAGTATTAATAACAGAATGATCCAATATGAGTACTGGATCCGAACAAACACACGTTCGTTGGATACGTTTCACTTAGAAAGATATAGAAGCAAAGATGTAATAACGAGAGTGCAGACAAAGGCATTTATTTGTCAATCCGCCCTTTTTCAGGACAAAAACATAAACCTTCCATATCACGTCAAGTAACACTGATAAATAGTCACGATGAAACAATATTCATCATAAAATACATAACAAAAAAAAAAAAAACAACAACAATATAATGACTAATAAAATGACGTTATCGCTGGGTACAACACAGAAGAGATAATTAACATAAAATACGGTAAAATCTTACTCGGCTACATTTACGGACAATCATTGGAAACTCGTTGTTTGATGGTATTTATTCCCGCCTCAGCCTACGATGATCTATGATATCCTTGTCATATCTACAATTCACGCGTTAAAGTTCAGCTGTTCCTCAATTTTGTCGCATGTGATTTAGACGGAACCCTGGATATTGAAAATTGGGAGATAATCTAGTTTGTGTACATACATGTCTTAATATACATTTCTAACTTACTTATTAAAGATAATTTTCTTGAACAAAAAAATCATAATATTTCTATTTAGACCATTTACAGGGTTCGTAAATGTCCCAGGTAAACAGAAATACTTCTGAACTGATATCTATATATATACATATATATATATATATGGTGTCTGTCGTGCGCTAGGAATGCCAAATGCATACCGCTGTAGCATATTAGCTCATACTGCCAGTGTTCCTAATAGCACCAACATACGAAACAGATCAATCAATCTGTCCCTTAACATGTAAATATGGTCAACATAAATAGTGAATCGGTTTATAAATAATGTTAGCAAACCGGATACCGAACCCATGGCCTAATGTTATTAGGTACCTGCGCATGCGTAAACTGTTAGTAACACAGATACCCACAGATTTTATAATTAATTATCTTTGCTATTTATATCCTTAAATTTGTCAGGTGGTGTGCATGGTCGTTCATGGTTTATTCTGTTTTTAGCTTGCCTTTTCTCTTTACCTATGGTGGACCTCGGACCCTGTATATAGATTTCCCCTGTCCTGATGCTGTCCTTTTCGTTTTCCCTTTCTCTTCTGTTCTTGCTTATGTGATTGCTGATAGGAATATTATTGAAGGTTTTTTTCCCTAGAAAGACCTTGTTTTTTAATAGATTTTATTTACTGTCTTGACTATTCAATACTACAAGGACTGGTGTTTGGGAAGTTTCTCCAACACTAAGCACGGTATATTTTTCCAACCGTTGTTTTTTCTTTCCATTCGTAACTACTTTGCATGATTCAAGATTTTTCTTGACAAAGTCAACATCGTTCTCAATTCTTGCCATTACATAATCTTTGATATCACGAACTATACTATTGTTCAGCCTTTTCTTTCGTTCATTTATAACACATTGGGTGTGTTGGTTAATCTCTCATCTCCTTTAGTATAACTGTTCGTATTACATTCTTGGACTAGCTCCTCCCGGACTATAGCCGACATATTATATTCATCTTATGTGTAGTTTCATGTTAACTTAATAGTTTGGTTTCGAGTTTGCTTTTCTCTCTTCATTTTCTTGTATAAGTAATCGGCATTTTTACCCCGATGGAACCTATCTGTTAAAATGTTCTTTTCAAATGTTTCCTCACACTCTACATAAAACTACATAGAGCACGACTTCTGGAGAATTTTATATTCTTCTTCGCACATGCTTAAACATGTGATGCAGAATCGTTTTTTCCAGAGAGATCTGTGATAGTTTTGACACGTCATCATTCTCATCGCTGTGTACTGGAGTTAAGCAATCTGACGATAACACTTTTGATGGTTAATAGGTGCTAGACATGAATATTGGGTTTGCTCATGATCATGCCTGTGGGAAAATTTACAGCACAACAAAATACGTTCGATTCACTCGATTCATAATTTTATAAATACAACGACAGGCTATGAGTATGACGTTATAGATACAGACCTTGACGTCTTAATATAGACACACTCATGACAACTTCATTGTTAGTATCATATGATAAAACAAACCATGAAGAATAAAGTGTAATAAATATAATTTCAACCGTTTGACGGGTATGAATTGGGGTGAAATTGTTTTCTCTATGTTATGCAGTGCCAATAGGTGGCGTGATGATCTGTGACTGGGTAAATCCCTACCGTGTGTTACCTGTACGTGTACGTGTCATTCAGGCGACACGGGTAGCGGCAAGCAGACGTGAAATTTAATTTTTACATTAATAAAAATTGGGAGTGAGTTTTGATGGAAATATAATTTAAATGATTAGATTAATTTTATATTTGATCTACATAAATTGGTAATCAGTGATATGGGGAGTAAACTGGAAGTGTATTCACAACGGATTAAGTTGATGATAAATCTATAATTAAATGCAATCCTTTGTTTGTAGGTGCATACATGTTTTATGTCCATAACACGTAGTGTTGTGTATACAAATGATTTGTTTAATAAATCAGTCGCAGTGCCTCTGTCGCAGTGAAATACATTTCTGTATTTTGTGTTGTTTATCCTATTGGATAATTGAATAGAGAATTACAGTTTCCTTACTTGTCAAGTTTTCTTTGTTTCATCGGATACGCTTCCATAACGTTGTTTACTTTTAGTCGCCCTGTTATGCATAGTTATGCGAGATAATATAAACATTCCGTCAAAGTTTAGCTTGTTATCGTCCTGGGCTATTTAAAAATTACAAACAACGCTAAAAATATCCACAGCGTGTATTACAACATATGTCGTCGTCGTCTGCTATATGGGACTGATTTTGTATCATATATATCTCTTTAGGTTATAAGCAATAGTTCTATGCAATTGATTTATATTGATAAACATTGAATAATAAAAAAGGTCTAGCTGATAACCTTTGTCGAGATAAAACTGTTTGGTGAGATTTGAGCTGTTTCTATTTTCGTTCTTTTTATGCTTGGTAACAAACGATTACGTCACAATCATATTCAAAAAACACCAAGCAGGCGTTGCTAAATCACATAACATGTAGTTCACATTAGCAGTATTATATATATCAATACAGTATACACTGGTGATTAGAAAATTATTTATAGCATACCGGGAACTGCCAGCTACGTAGCTTTTGATGCACAACGAATAGGACAATTTATTCACTGATTTTATTGGCGCTTTTAAGATTTAAATAGATAATCAAAAGAAACAACTTTGAAAGGATTCGAAGAACGTTTGCTTTTTAAAAACAAGTTTCTTACATGATTAACCCTCTTCACTCAAGAGTGGCATGAAACGACCTGGAACTCTGAATGCGGTCAGTGTGACATTTTTGATACAATCCACAGACTCATCACTTATATAATCTTTTGTTTGAAATATGGATTATAAAAATTCAGATGATGAACCTCTTCACCCCGAATATGTCTTTAATGACAACAGATTGAAATCCTTCCAGCACTGGCCTCCTCAAATTCAACAGCATCCCGCCGACTTGGCAGCAGCAGGTTTGTTTTATTCTGGAAACTCTGACAATGTAGTATGCTTTTACTGCGGTGTACAGATGTCGCAGTGGTCACCATATCACAAACCTTTTGTGCGGCATCAACATTTTTCCTCGGATTGTATTTTTTTGAAGGTCATTGGACAAAGCAGAAACTAAAATGTGACCATGTGGAGTAAATGATGTGACGGGAGGAATGCTGCATACTCTAACCTGTCTGACAGCTGAAAACATACTGTAACATTGTAAATATGAAAAAAAGACCCACCTAAATGTGTTGTTCCGTTTGAACAAAAAGGCAATTATGTTAATTTCTGTTCTTCTCTTTCTAACAAAGACAATGATGATATAATCCACTTTTGATTATCATGTATCCAAATAGGACTCATACTGTATGACCGTAGTTACACTTCGGAATATGTATAGGATTATTACAATTCCTTTTTCAGGGAACAGGTCAAGTACAATTTGTGTATATGTTTTCATGCAATGCATGTACGTAAGATAAACTAATGATAAATGTAGAACTGGGTATAGATCATTTGTTAAGAAAAGCTTCCGGTCACGCATACCTGTGGTGGACGGCAAAATAATGCTCCGACAAATTTCGTATATTTAGTCGTTTCTTGAAGAAATCTCCATCAATTTTTTGGTATGGATGCATAAAAGAAGGTACTCCTATTCCGTACCTGCCTTACCAGTGTTATCGGTATTAGGGATAGTTACTTTAGAGCGTGTTTTGATATGACAATGGACTTGCACTACAGGGGGTGACCACCACTCAAGGCGACATTCCGATCACGATTTTGCTATATAGATATGTGTATCTTGGACTGTTGTACACTCGTCACCTGCCAACATGCGTCCTCCTATGAAGTCTGTGAAAGGATCAGTTAAGACAGTATCAGAGGACTTGACAAAGAAAACCAACAGAGACTTAGCGAAGCTTTCTGGCTGGACTGTGTTAAATTGGGAGTGAGTTTTGATGGAAATATAATTTAAATGATTAGATTAATTTTATATTTGATCTACATAAATTGGTAATCAGTGATATGGGGAGTAAACTGGAAGTGTATTCACAACGGATTAAGTTGATGATAAATCTATAATTAAATGCAATCCTTTGTTTGTAGGTGCATACATGTTTTATGTCCATAACACGTAGTGTTGTGTATACAAATGATTTGTTTAATAAATCAGTCGCAGTGCTTCTGTCGCAGTGAAATACATTTCTGTATTTTGTGTTGTTTATCCTATTGGATAATTGAATAGAGAATTACAGTTTCCTTACTTGTCAAGTTTTCTTTGTTTCATCGGATACGCTTCCATAACGTTGTTTACTTTTAGTCGCCCTGTTATGCATAGTTATGCGAGATAATATAAACATTCCGTCAAAGTTTAGCTTGTTATCGTCCTGGGCTATTTAAAAATTACAAACAACGCTAAAAATATCCACAGCGTGTATTACAACATATGTCGTCGTCGTCTGCTATATGGGACTGATTTTGTATCATATATATCTCTTTAGGTTATAAGCAATAGTTCTATGCAATTGATTTATATTGATAAACATTGAATAATAAAAAAGGTCTAGCTGATAACCTTTGTCGAGATAAAACTGTTTGGTGAGATTTGAGCTGTTTCTATTTTCGTTCTTTTTATGCTTGGTAACAAACGATTACGTCACAATCATATTCAAAAAACACCAAGCAGGCGTTGCTAAATCACATAACATGTAGTTCACATTAGCAGTATTATATATATCAATACAGTATACACTGGTGATTAGAAAATTATTTATAGCATACCGGGAACTGCCAGCTACGTAGCTTTTGATGCACAACGAATAGGACAATTTATTCACTGATTTTATTGGCGCTTTTAAGATTTAAATAGATAATCAAAAGAAACAACTTTGAAAGGATTCGAAGAACGTTTGCTTTTTAAAAACAAGTTTCTTACATGATTAACCCTCTTCACTCAAGAGTGGCATGAAACGACCTGGAACTCTGAATGCGGTCAGTGTGACATTTTTGATACAATCCACAGACTCATCACTTATATAATCTTTTGTTTGAAATATGGATTATAAAAATTCAGATGATGAACCTCTTCACCCCGAATATGTCTTTAATGACAACAGATTGAAATCCTTCCAGCACTGGCCTCCTCAAATTCAACAGCATCCCGCCGACTTGGCAGCAGCAGGTTTGTTTTATTCTGGAAACTCTGACAATGTAGTATGCTTTTACTGCGGTGTACAGATGTCGCAGTGGTCACCATATCACAAACCTTTTGTGCGGCATCAACATTTTTCCTCGGATTGTATTTTTTTGAAGGTCATTGGACAAAGCAGAAACTAAAATGTGACCATGTGGAGTAAATGATGTGACGGGAGGAATGCTGCATACTCTAACCTGTCTGACAGCTGAAAACATACTGTAACATTGTAAATATGAAAAAAAGACCCACCTAAATGTGTTGTTCCGTTTGAACAAAAAGGCAATTATGTTAATTTCTGTTCTTCTCTTTCTAACAAAGACAATGATGATATAATCCACTTTTGATTATCATGTATCCAAATAGGACTCATACTGTATGACCGTAGTTACACTTCGGAATATGTATAGGATTATTACAATTCCTTTTTCAGGGAACAGGTCAAGTACAATTTGTGTATATGTTTTCATGCAATGCATGTACGTAAGATAAACTAATGATAAATGTAGAACTGGGTATAGATCATTTGTTAAGAAAAGCTTCCGGTCACGCATACCTGTGGTGGACGGCAAAATAATGCTCCGACAAATTTCGTATATTTAGTCGTTTCTTGAAGAAATCTCCATCAATTTTTTGGTATGGATGCATAAAAGAAGGTACTCCTATTCCGTACCTGCCTTACCAGTGTTATCGGTATTAGGGATAGTTACTTTAGAGCGTGTTTTGATATGACAATGGACTTGCACTACAGGGGGTGAACACCACTCAAGGCGACATTCCGATCACGATTTTGCTATATAGATATGTGTATCTTGGACTGTTGTACACTCGTCACCTGCCAACATGCGTCCTCCTATGAAGTCTGTGAAAGGATCAGTTAAGACAGTATCAGAGGACTTGACAAAGAAAACCAACAGAGACTTAGCGAAGCTTTCTGGCTGGACTGTGTCCAAAATTCTTACAGTGTTGACGGAAAACTTTTTGTGGTGCTAAAGAACGGGAAAGGAAGAAGTCTTTTTTACCACACGAAGCTCACAAAATAGTTTCTTGAGAATGACGCTAACTTTAACTATACATGACTTTGACTTTTTTTCTTATCGACTGGTTAAAGATGTGATAGACGCGTCTTCTCAATTCTGTACATATAAATGTGTGCCCAGTTCGTGTCTATATTTCTTTATTTTAATGAGTGCTATTCATTTTATGGATGTACTACTGTATTCTTTGCATAGGTAAGTCAACCATTACGAATATATTCACGAGTGTGCGGAGCGCACGAGTGAATATATATGTCCGCGCAATAAATGAGTGTTTTCTGATTCGTTAGAAAAACACAAGCGTGTGGTCTTGCTTTTATCACATACATTCCGTATTTGGTAGAGATCGATACAAAGATTTTATAAACTTTGATATTTTTTGGAAATACCGGAAAGCTTTCAGTTCGCCATGACAAGGAGATTCCTATAAAAAAGTAGTTTCGGCTAGTAGGTATATACAAGATTACGTATTACACATGTGCAATACAGAACGTGGTCTGAAAATTGTTTGCATTACTATAACAAGCTTCAACAGGTATGTGATAAAACACAGTTACATACTACTTATATTACAGTATATGCTTCGAGACCTTGATATTTTTTAACACTGGTAAATATAATGGTCAATTATTTCCTCTCCCTCTTCATATATATATATATATNCGAATCTTTGTATCTGTTCTTATTGATATCTTTTTATGAGTCAAACAGCAATATTAACGATGTTTGTTATCTCTGAGATAGCTGGCATTAAGTTTGCTTATAATGTACATGATTTTTTAAATTATTATTCAACCTATACTTCCGGAAGATTATTGCAGCTTCTATAATTAAAAACGCCTGTTATAATACAGGTGACATATTCTCAGTACTCTATTACTATATTGTATGAATTACAATTTAATTAAATATCTAAATGTGGGAAACTTGTTTTTACATACTATATACACTATACCTACTTCCGGTAGGTGCTTCCGGTATTTTTTATTTTTTTTTGCGCCGGTGTGTGCTGTGATTGGTGGTCGCTACCGATTGACCACATTTTCACATGACTTTTTATTATTATCTATCTCTTTTCCTGCTTATTACTTTCTTTCTCCCTGTTGTGCCGAGAAGCTACTTGTATCAGACAGGTAAGTTTTGTCAGCATATGTATATATGGAAAGAATCAAAATACTAACTGCCAACTGTCATGGCTTAGGGGATGGAAATAAGCGTAAAGATGTATTTGCAAATTTAAGAAGCATGTACTTTAAAATTTATTGTATACAGGATACACATTTTACAGCAAAAATGGAAACTATGATCAGACCAGAATGGGGATACACTTGTTACTTTAGCTCTTTCAACTCTAATTCAAGGGGGTAGCAGTTTTATTCAATAATAATATTGAAGCCAAGGTTATAAAAGAGAAGAAAGACTTAGATGGAACTTTTCTAGCTCTAGACATTTTTACAAACGAATTTTGTTTTACACTTGTTAATATATATGGACCAAACTCGGATACACTGAGCTTTTATGAAAAATGTTTAGATGTTGTAGCGGAATTCAGTAATGACTCATTTATTATTTGCGGGGATTTTAATTTAGTTTTGAACCCAGAATTAGATTGTAACAATTATATACAAGTTAACAACCCTAAGTCAAGAGAAAGAGTCTTAGAGATGATAAATGAACTTGGACTTATTTAAATTTATAGAGAAAAAAAATATATATACATGGAGGAGGTCCAATCCAATAAAGCAAGCAAGATTACATTATTTTTTAGTTTCTGAGAACCTTATATCATGTATACAAAAAACAAATATTGACCCAGGCAATCGTTCTGATTATTCCATACCATGTATAGCAATACAATTTAACGAATGTAAGAAAGGAAAAGGCCTATAGAAGTTTAATTACTCTTTGTTTCATGATTAGATTATCTGAAATTAATAAACAAACATATATTAGATGTTAAAACTCAGTATGCAGTACCAATGTATGCTCATAATAGTTTAGATGCTATTTCAAATAAGGATATTCAATTTACAATAGATGATCAACTTTTTTAGAAACTCTTTTATATGAAATAAGGGGGAAAACCATTTCATATGCGTCCTATAAGAAAAAACAGAGAACGAGTCAAGAACGATATCTAAGGGAAAGAAACAAAGAACAAGAAGAGCAAGATGATGTAAACTTTACAGATTTAGAAGGAAAACAGAAAGAATTAGAATCTTAAGGGAAGTATTTTAAGGTCTAAAGTGAAATGGATGGAAGAGGGTGAAACACCTTCAAGGTATTTCTTAAATCAGGAAAATAGGAACTTTGTTACAAAAATTACACCAATCGTAGAATAGATGATGGGGAAATAATTAGAAATCAGGGGGAAATTTTAAAGGTGACCCCAAATCTCCATATTTATATATTTTATGCGCTAAGGTACTATGAATTAGAATTAGAAATAATGTTAATATTAGAGGAATAAACATTGAAGACACTCCTATTATCTCAATATGCAGTTGATACATCAGTCATTCTTGATGGGTTTAGTAATTCGTCAAGAGAGTGAATTAAAAAAAAAATGCAGGTATATCATGGTTAAAGATAAACAAAAGTAAGACTGAAGTCATTTGGATAGGAAGCCTGAAATACGGTGAGGAAAACTTTTGTGCGGTATTGAATTTACATTGGGGAAACAGAAAATTTACTATTTTGGGTATTGACTCCATGTAGATTTACATAGAATGGTGAAAATGAATTTTGAAAAAACAATAGTTAAACTTAAATCCTTTTTAAATGACTGGAATAAAAGGAAACTTACTCCTATCGGTAAAATACACATAATCAAATCATGCTGGTATCACAATTCAACCACTTTTTCATAGCTTTACCAAATCCTGACGTATCCTTTATTAAAAGATTAAACTCAGGACACATTTCTTTGAAATAGTAAAGTAGACAAAGTAAAAAGGGATATTATACTAAAAGACTATAATGAAGGAGGTCTGAAAATGATAGATTTACATTCTTTTATTAGAGCGCTGAAGTTAACATGGATTAGAAGATTATATTCTAAATCAAGTAAATGGCAAAGTATCCTAGGAAAAAGTGTTGACTTAGGCCTTTTGGCCAGCTGTGGATCAGGATACATAAAAGAATGTGAAATGAAGTGTAAAAAGCAGTTTTGGAAAGATGTATTCAAAAGTTGGAATTGTCTTAAAGAGAAAGAACAGACTTTGGTAAATAGGAATGATTCAGTTTTGAAAACACCTATCTGGTTTAATGAAAATGGTATTTTACAAAGAATGGTATAACAAAGGAATTGTTATTGTTAATGATGTAGTTAAATTTCCTAACACATATACCTTTTACAATTTTCAGGGATTTAAGGGAAAATATGATATCAACTCTAACTTCCTAGCTTACCATGGCATTGCAAAATCCATCAGGGAATATACAGCACATATACGATTAGATGACAAGAAAGAGCATCTCTTAACCATTAATACCGACTAATTTAGAAATTTTCATGAAAAACAGTAAAGGGTGGAAAGATTTCTACAATATTCTTTGTCGAAATAACACTATTCCTACCGGAAAAAGAAAGTGGAACAACATATTTGAAATAGATGAAGAAACATGGAGAAGAATATATGCAACCCCTTTCCGAGTTACTAAAAGCTCCAAATTACATTGGCTACAATACAGAATAAACCAACATATATTAACAACAAATTCATAATTATTCAAACTTTGTTTAACTGATAGGCCACACTGTTTCTTTTGTAAAACAGAAAAAGAAACAGAATACATTTATTTCGGGAGTGCAGAGAAGTGCAGACATTTTTTTGAGAACTTTGAATTTTGATTAGATGCTCTATTGATTCCATCTACTTTTAATAAAGAAACTTTCATTTTTGGCATGCACAACAATAAACATATATACTACACAACAGACAACTTATATTAATCATTATGAAACAATATATCTATAGAGCAAGATGTTTACTGCAAACTTTATCTGTGTCAGCATTACAATCTATTATAAAAGATAATTATGTGACTCAAAAATATATTTGCGTTAGTAAGGGTAATGCGAATGTAGCAAAGCTTCATAATGTATGGAAGAAATGGAATAAGCTGCTAGAAATAACACCCAACCCCTGACAGGACAAGAATAAGAAATAATCTATAATACTTTTCTAATTGATATTTTCATGAATGTTAATCATTTTGTTGTTTATGTAATTTCACTGCAACCTCAAGTTATACAAGTAATATAAAATGGCACAGTCTGGGTGAGTATGTAGTGGTGAAAGAGGACGTATGTTTGTATATTTCATTATATTTTTGTTTGTATACATATATGTACATGTATAAGTTAGCAGCAGTAATATATGTAATTATATTTGATAATTAATGAGGATATTATTGATAAAAACTGAGGATGTTGTTGGTGATCATGATAATGAGGTTAGCAATGATAATATTGATGATGATTTTTATAATTGATGAGGATAATGATGTATTATTGTTGACAAGGATTCATAGTAATGATAATGGCGTAGATGAATGACTTATATTTATCATGATGATGATGATAGTTTAATGAATAGGTTTGCTGAAAGTTAATTGTGGAAATTTATGATGAATCATTGCTTGATTGACGTGAATGAGAAGGATAGATAAAGTTGATGAGGAAGTTGAAAGGGGATGATGATAAATGTTGAAAGTTGATTGAGGAGGAATATGATGTGATCAATGGTTGATATTGATGTGATTGATGAAGGTTATATGAAAAGATATATAGAGAGAGATACTAATGAAGAAGATGAAGAATAGATGAAGATGATGTTGATTATGCTATTGGAAGTGAATGATGATGTTGATTGCTTATATGCTGATGTTTTTTTTTGGAAAAATAAAACAATTACAAAAAAAAAGAACTGTTTTATGCATTAACTGCTTTGGTCACTTTTTTTGTTTTGTACTGTACATTTGTATTATAATTTGAGTGTTATATGTTGTATGATGACACTTTGATTTCGTGTCTTTGTCGTGTAAATATCTATGTAGATATAACAATTAAGTTGTTTTCTTAAAAAAAATGATAAATAATGATATATAAAACAATGACTTTAACAATCAATTCATATGATTCAAATCAAGTAAAGTTAGAGATGTTTGGAAGAATTATATCATTGTTTAATGGAATTAACCAAAGAGCAGTTACTATTTTTAGATGATATTTCACAACTTAATTTAATGACATTTAGATAACCATACTTCATCTGGAAGCGTGTTAAAATATAGGTTAATTTAATAATATATGTGTGTATCAACCGTAATCTGCATATCAGAAGACCAGTTTAAAGTTTACTACATTCCGATCACGGCATAGCTGTGTATGACCGAGACAGTTTTTTGTATGAGTACACAGTGTGACCAGTGCTAATACACTAGCTGGCAGTATTTTTGTAGCGCGGCCAAATACTACAAGAGCCTAACAAAGCACGACGGATATATTTACAATTTGCAAGCTTTAGCGATATGTGTACCCATGCAATAATGCAAAGTATATATCAATACGTTAACTGGCAGTATGTATATTTTTCTAAAACAAATGCACATACCTTAATTCGCAGGTCTCCAATCTTATCTATGGATAAGAACACTATCGACAGCCTTTTGTAACACTGCCAATAGCTATGCGTTAATGACATTTTTTTAAATGTTTGTCGGTTGCTCAACTAAGTTATCGATATGGTAAGACTATACATGCTAACAGGAACCACTTATATATATCTACTACTTGTTCCGTCAGTATGCATTAATTATCCATTGATACATTCCCGCATATTTGCAAAGAATTATGTATTTAAAGCGAGGTCAATATGACTAAAACACAATTGCATGAAATAGGGCAAAAACACGCTATATTTGGTATTTAAGTAATTCCAGTAATTCGGTGTATTTGCAGTTTAAAACAGTACACTGTTAATAGGACGCTAAACAATATAAAACCAAACGGCTGTTTACCAACTTTTTCTAATTACAACAGATTTGACCGTAAATTGAAACTGTGTCCAAAGTAATAATTCAACACGGTTTACATGTAATATTTTAAACTACAGTGCAAGTATGAATCTCGTATAATTGACTTCAAAAGGGTCGTTCAAACACTCTGAGAAAAGATAAATAATTGCTTTTTGCTTTTGCTTGATAAAATGAAAACAAAAAGTGTGTGCAGATTGTTTTTTGAGGGGTAAGTATCTTCAGGACCTAATATACATATATAGGCATCGCAGTGGGGATCGGTATGTACCATGCCAAATTGACCAAGTCTAAATATATCCGTCGTGTTTGGAAGGTGTAATGTTTTTGTTCACAAGGATGTTATTAAGTTACTGTGCCGCTAAACGTCTGTTTTGTTTTATTATCAGTAGGATACAACATTTCTCTTCTTTCTTAGATATGTGTTTTTAACGTTCCCTTAATACAAACACAGGACGTGAAAAAAGTAACAAAGATATAAAATAAAAGTTATTTATTTTACGTGCTGTAAAAAAATCAATAATTTTACACAATGTCGTGCATCCGCGGACACGTATGATGCTGTTTTATGTCATATTTTGGCACGATTCTTCTGTTCATTTTTTGGTAATACTACTTCATATGACGTAATGGATATTGTTTATTATGACGATAGCAACTTTATTGATGTCTGTTGTCGACCAATTACTGATTTCAGTATGCTGTTTTACCATACAAATGCCACTTAGTTTTGTATTTGACAGTGTCAAAACTAAGAGACTTTTTTACAAACCCTCGAGACATAATTTATATATTTCGTATGACGAATATTGTAATACCTTCTGATTTCTTCCTTGTTTTAAACTCATGATGCACACATAAACATTCGTGATTATTTCAGTCAATCATGCACTCATTCGTAAAAAAGGGTCCTTTAAATCTCTTAAATCTTTTGAAAAGAACAGTGTGCTACATGTATGACTTCAAAGGAAATTACTGATATGAAAAATCGATAACCTAAACTAGATTATATAGGGTGTCGTTTTAAAGTAAATGTAATGTTTTATGTCGGTAAAAGTAAAAGATTTTCTCTTTCCCTCACCCCGGACAGGTGTATCTGAACTTTTACCGGTGTGAGATTTCCTTGTCTAACACTAGGATCGAGACGGGGGGATTCCCCTATTTATAACAATGAAATGAAGTCACGTCAGCAATACAATGACGTCACGTCAACAATCCATCAACGTCACATCAACCCTGAATTTAGCATGTAACGTTATCATATGATGTATATGATACAGAATGGTAGAACAGGGTTAGAGAACAAGAATAATTCACTCCCTTGTTCGTGAGATAGGAGAATCTCAACCCTCGGGGAAAAAATCTTAAGTTTATATCCTTGGGGGTGAGATATTATATATATCTAACCCCAAGGGGTGAGCGATTCTATCAGTCTCATATATTTCTTCTGTCTTTGCATATCATATAGCATTTAAAGTGTCTTTTAGTAATGTAGAATGTTTTACAGTTAACATATAATTTGGGAGATAATACTTATCTGTAGTATAACAAACTAGAACAAACATGACTTGATCAGTGATAATGTCCGAGATCTTTTCAAAGCAACTTGCAAAACGAAACATGCATGAATGTATGAATATGCGAGACCAAATTTAATATGAACCCATTTTCATGATTATGCCTTGAATTGTTTTGCTTACAGTTTTGAATGTAATGTTATTCAATATATCAACTATATGATTCCATAGAATATTTTTGCCAATAAATGGTTTGTTTTATCAATACTGAATGCAACAGAGTTTAATACGTATTGTCTTTTATTACTATTTCATTAATTCTATCATATATATCCCTATCCAACGTATTAAGTACGATACAAAGAAAGACAGTCTTGCTGTAGCTAATATTTATTTAATGATACAATGTTAGCATGAGTTATGGATTCCCTATTCTTTCATTAAATCAGTTACTGTTTATATATCTATTTATTTCCAAAAGTTATTTTGATTTTTTCCTCAGATCTTTGTATGTTTGTTCGCAATGCATAAATAAGCTTAAAAGCAATGCGTTGGGAACACTTCATTTACTGTGCTTTACGATATTTAAAATTAAAGTGATTTTGTTGTCTATGTTAGAATCAAACTGGTTTTCGTGAGTAGATTTCATATAATATTAGGACCAAAACACTTGCATCAGTTTCAATAAACCAAATAAATTGAGTCAATGACTATAACTAGAAAGTGTTGATTGATAGAGGATAGAGAGGAAGACTCACACTGACACAAACCGAATTAGTTTCTCACTCATTTAACAAAGTAGTATACACTTACACAGGTCATGCTGCTAGACGTGTTGACAGCTATAGTTCCTGTCTAACTTAATTATACAATGTACAATTGTAGTAGGGAAAACACTATTAAGAACAATACGCATTTTTTTTAATTATTTATTTACGAAAATATATTCGTCACACATAGCTTTCTTGAATGGACAAAAAATCTTAAACCTTCGTATGCATTTACAACATCTGCTACTTGTACTGACTACTTGGTCTTGGCAATTCTTGTCACGCGGATAAAGACATAGTTTAATCATAATGTTGATTGTCGTTTATAATCTTTCTATTATACATGTAATAAATGAAAACATTTAGGTAAAAGGCAATTTCATTTCGCTATTCATGTATTAAAAGGGTTTAGTAAAATGGATGGTGCAATAATAGGTCGTTTATAGGTCAACACCAGTACCAATTGCTTTTTTTTGATGTCGATGATTTTAGACCAGACCTACATAAATTGCAATACATTGTTATTATTGAATTATTTCCGTTTGACCCCTTTTGAGATATTAGGGGTCACAGGAGGGGCACCAAAATATGACATGTTTCATTTCGCAGTTCAAATAAATTCAATATCCTTTAAAAACATAAACTTAGTCAAAATAAATTATTCAGATGTTTTTACGATATAACACCAGTGTAATGCAATGTAATAAAAAATCAGTTGTTTTAAATTCTGCGCAAAGTGACCCCTCATTTTCACCATGAAACTTTGTTAAAATGTCAATGGAAAGTGAACAATGAATGCACGTTGTGCTTTTCCTGTTAACACTCAGAAGGAATATTTATTCATACTAGGTCCTATAGTATTCCTCCTACCAGACAAAATAAATGGGGTTGTAGTTGACAAAATACAACAAATCTGATCTACACCAGATCTGGATACTCCAGGTAAAATAGGATAGAAGATATGCCCCGGACGAACTTTCTGAAAAGTTAAGGTCAAAGGTCAATTGACAAACTTTTTCAAAAGTGAAGGTCAAAGGTCAAGTCATATGTCACAGTGACCTAATTCATGCACTCAGCACTCTGTCATCCCAAGATAAGATAAGACAAAGTATAGAAGATATGCCACGGACAAACTTTTTCAAACGTAAAGGTCAAAGGTCAAATCATGCGTTACAGTCACCTAATTCTTACACTTTGCACTCCGTGAACGCAATATGTCCTTGTACACCACATCTGGTTACTCCAAGTGAAATAGTATAGAAAATATGCCACGGACATACTTTTTTAAAAGTGAAGTTCAAAGGTCAAGTCATATGTCACAGTGACTTAATTCTTGCACTCTGCACTCCACCATCCGAAGATTTCGTTGTACATCAAATCTGGTTGCTCCAGTTGAAATAGTAAAGTAAATATGCACCAGACAAACATTTTCAAAAGCGAAGGTAAAAGATCAAATCATATGTCAAAATGACCTAGTTCTTCTACTCTGCACTCCGCCATCCCAAGATGTCATTGTACACCAAATCGTGTTACTTCAGTTGAAATGGAATAGAAGATAAGTCAAACTTCTCGGTCGGATGGAAAGAAGGAAGGACGGGTATCTTTATATATATAGATAGTTGTCATGTATGCTGTACAGTATGATTTTATTAGTGTTTAAGAGTTATCTCCCTTTTGCATATGTATGTGTTCTCCATGTAGAATATCGTGACCTGTTTCTAAATATAGTCTTTTGTGCTTGTTTACAGAGTGTAGGAATTTAAAACCGTTTTTTATGTACCGATAAAGCATTTTTGTTTTGTAATCCAGCCCGCTACACACATATGTGCTTTAGTTAGGAAAAGCAGACGATCAGTTTTCTGGCGGGCAGTACATGTAATCTACCATAAACAAGGACTAGCGCCATTATATACATGAGTACTTAGGTAACGTTTTCAATCACTGTTGTTGTAACTTTATCATTAATGTTTGCAGGTGAATCCTTAAAATTAACAAAACTGATATGATGTTTGCCGGTATCAACGACAGTTAAACATTACTTTATTGATGAAATTATAAAATGTCTCAAGAGTGCAAATACTTTGTATAATTTACCCTCTGGAATACATTAATGAGACAAAAATAATTTAAAATATAACCTTTTATTTTTTGCCGCCTTGTGCCGCCTTGTTCAGGTTTTTGTCGTATCCTCTTCTCATCAACTCAGCTTCAAGGTAACTGAAGTCAACACATTTCCTGTGATTTTGCGAGTGTTTTATTTACCTACCAGATTTAGCCGTTAGTGTAAAGCTGACTGAACCACATATGCACTAGCATTGATGTTACACACCGTGATTACCCATTGCTGCCCGATATAGCAAAGATCAAATAACTGAACACTATAAGGTTCAACAAACCCCTTAAAAGATGTTATAGTCACCCGAAAACCCAATACCCTATAAAACCTTGAGTTCGTGTATGTAGTGTGCCTATACTGAACATGACCATTTGCGATTAAATAATACATAGCTACGTTAAAGTAAGCCGATAATAAAGGCATTCAGGCTGATGTCTTCATTAAAATAGTTCACCGAACCTATCACAGGTCAATCTCCTATACGAAGCATCTATTGCAAAGTGATTTCATATTACTTAATGTTTACTCATATCCATAAGTCATGCGGGGCTTAATTGATCTACAGTTTTGTATTGCTAGCTCTGAAATGTATTAGGGCTTGCAATAAATACACGACAAAAGAAAAAGCTACTTCAACGAATTCGGTACATACTAGATGGATGGAAAACGTTTTATTTTTCCTGTTTTCAGTAAAACGTTAATTTCAGTGACCACTATGGAGATTGTTTCATATCTTGTAGACTTTTCAATATGAGTTTATGAAATTATAAAACATAAAAACAATCTAATCAAGACTTTATTGCACTAAGCTTGAAGTGTGACACTACATTATTAACCACGAGAGGCCTATGTTGTTTGTTGCCTCTGACCATGTTGTTGTTAATACCTGTTGTCATATTTAACGAGAACGACACATATCAGATGATAGCGAAACCTACTTTGTTATATACTAAAACGTTCATGTAGCGATACGAATCTTAATCCCTATGATACATTTTAATGTACAACATGTAAAATGCATATGCCCATATATCTTTTTTAAGTAATACGCATCCAACCAACATTTGTTTGTTCGGATCCAGTGACAATATTAGTTCATATAACAAAACACGAAGACCAAATTTTGTTAGCACTTTATTTATACCTATGTATACAATTTGTACACGAACAACTACCACATACGAATTTTCTCACTACATTTATTTAGATTTTCAGTATTAATTCACTTGACCTCACGTATTCAAGATAATTATTTATTATAATTAGCCTTCGGTTACAAGCTAACCAAAGGGATATGCAATTACAACAGCATATTTTATATAAGTAACCTCTGTTTATTTATATATTTATATTGTATTATTGTTTAATAGTGACTGTTTATCTATGTTATATGTTGTGATATGTAAGTTGGCATGTTCCTGTCTTGATAAAGGGGCGGATGATCGCCCTGAAAAATTGACAAATGTCTTTGTATACAAGTATAATATCAAAATATTGCCGGATTAAAAAAATCAATAAATCATCTTCATGCTGTAACTAGTAAGTTCACGTTCATCTTGTAGTTGTACTTTCACCTTATCGTTCTAATTCCAGTTTACAGTTTATTTATAATCTGTCAAGACGTTTTCAACACTATTTCTACTAAGAAGCGTGTACGCGCTTATCAAAAATACGAAACCGAAAATAACGTCAGGCGTGAATCAACTATAACACATTTATATGATTTTGGAAAACATGATGGTATAGTTCATTTTCAAAATTTCTATTCTTTTCATCAAAATTGATATAAGTATGCCAAACTTTAGTAATCACTCGAGCTAACGTATGGAACTCATTAATAAATACGGGAATATTTCTAAAAATTCTGAAACTAAATAGTGTATAAAATATATAAAAACACCGACGAAACCGATCAATGCCTCCATATATGTTAGTTATTCGTGTAAAATGTGTTCATTACTTGTTTTAAACAAGCGTATCATTCCATGTACACGCAACATAGAAACACTTTTAGGAAAAATTAAGGGACAAAAAGACTACATCCGAACAAACACATATAGAGATTGCTTTAACTGAATTTACTATTGAAGGAAGTAAACCGAATACAGTAACTGAGTTTAGGTTACAGAAGACTTATCTGATAAGATGTAGAAGTCGGATTCAAGTTTAAAGTCTTTATTTTCAACCAGGTACAAACGTCTCCTCTTTCGTGATTAATAACCATTATATTATATCATGTGTATGTATTTAACTGGTACAAATGCTCTTTATCATATCAAGAAAAAATCTCCTGACTTTTAATTCATTTTTGCACAATATATATATATAGAGAGAGAAAAACGTATAAAATATTGATAAAAATCAAATTAAAAGGCCACTTCAAAATTCTTTTGGACGGCTTGCCGATGCAAAAGTAGTGCTTCTATATTAAAACAGAAATAAACATGAACAGTATTTACCTAGTTGCGAAGAGAACTCCATTTCACATGGCGTAACGTCACAATGGCTCAACAATGGCGTGACGTTACGAGTTTTGAAATATCCGATGCCACAATGCGGAAAAGGCGACTTGATGAAATTAAAACATTGTTTGAATTATTTACAATATACGTAGGAAAGTTGTGATTATTTTTTCTGCACAGACTTTGATTTCAAATATTGGGTAAGTTATATTTGATTGACAGATTAGTTTTTGTCTAAAAAGCTCAGGGGAAAAAGTGATATTTTCACTGTTTCTGAGCTTACTTTGGTAGTAAGTATGAAATCAAAAATACTCTTTCCTCTCCAAGGGTGTAGGAAAGGGAAATTCCACCCTCGGAATTTTCAAATTTGACAAAAAGGCTAGATTTTACCAAATTAGAAAACCCATCGGGTGGAATTTCCCTATCCTACACCCCTGGTCCTGAAAGTGCCTTACATGTATAATCTTAAAATCATTTTCGTGACTTCCATAATTATGTTACCTATATGATCTCTATGTTACATAATACATATAACAGGTCTTTATTACACTTGTTTTCATACCAAAGGAGGCCAAGGACGATATTTCATATCATACTAATTATAATTAATTTGAGGCATATATAGTGAAATGCAAAAATATGGTGCACAAAAACCTTATTAGATCAAGTAAATTCGACTAATTATAATTAATTTGAGGCATATATAGTGAAATGCAAAAATATGGTGCACAAAAACCTTACTAGATCAAGTAAATTCGACTACCTGTAAGGTTGAGAAGTACATTTTTTTCCTTTGACCAAAATGTTTATTTCTATTCCTTATATTGTGCTGATGTTAAGTCATCAGAGTGTCTTGTAAACTTGATTAGTGAACGTAAAATACGGTTTGACAATATCGTAAAACCTCATCATAATGTCATCTGTTTCCTACAAAGACATTTTACGACAGATCGAGATATATATAGAGAAACTGTTAGGAAGATTGTTTTTTTTTTAAAAGGGGTTAATAATGCCTTGATAGGTCTGTGATGTTAAACGAGGAGACGAATGGCGCATCTTGCATTATATCGAGCTTTCAATGCATAAAAACAAAGAATATCGAATGAGTGTTCTGATTAGATGGAGTGTCTGGTGTCCTGCACGAGAAAATTTGTAAAAGTATGATTTCGGGATTCCAAGTCGTGGTTGGACTTTTAAAAGTAAGATATATCATCAAATCACACCAATCTTATTTGTATCAACAAATGTGTAGAAGTTAAATTATTCCAAATATTATTGATGTTGTTGTATTCCTATTATGTATTTCCCATGGTCAACTATGACTAAACTTAAAACAACTGGGACTAGAACATTACTTAGCCATGTTTAAAGGAGGTCGATGTCTGTATGTTAAAACAAGTAAAAGCAAGTAAATTACAGCAGTGCCAGATGAAAAGAGAATCGTTTCAACTTTGTTTTATTTGTTGTATACAATTTTTTTTTTCATTTTGGATCCCTGCCGCACTGCAGGGAAAATTCTAGAAATCTTCATCGTAAATTGTTTCCATACCTACATGATCTCCATATAATTTCGTTTCACTCAAATCTAGTGGAACTGGGTCAGGAAACAGCATGTGGTCAGGTAGCTCGGTAATAGAGTGGTAATACTGAGCTCAGTGTTAGAGCGATAATACTGAGCTCAGTGATAGAGTGATACTATTGAGTTCAGTGATAGAGCGATAATACTAACTCAGTGATAGAGCGATGATACTGAGCTCAGTGTTCGAGCGATAATACTAACTCAGTGATAGAGCGATATTACTGAGTTCAATGTAAGAGCGATAATACTGAGCTCAGTGATAGAGCGATAATACTGAGCTCCGTGATAGAGCGATACTACTGAGCTCAGTGATAGAGCGATACTATTGAGATCAGTGATATAGCGATACTACGGAGCTCAGTGATAAAGCGATACTACGGAGCTCAGTGATAGACCGATTCTACTGAGCTCAGTGATTGAGCAATAATACTAAGCCTAGTGATAGAGCGATAATACTGAGCTCAGTGATAGAGCAATACCACTGAGGTCAGTGATAGAGCGATACTACTGAGCTCACTGATAGAGCGATACTATTGAGCTCAGTGATAGAGCGATAATACTAAGCTCAGTGTTAGAGCGATGATTTTTGCTCAATGTAAGAGCGATAATACTAAGCTCAGTGTAAGAGCGATAATACTGAGGTCAATATAAGAACGATAATACTGAGCTCAGTGTTAGAACGATAATACTGAGCTCAGTGTTAGAGCGATAATACTGAGCTCAATGTAAGAGCGATACTACTGAGCTCAGTGATAGAGCGATACTATTGAGCTCAGTGATAGAGCGATACTACGGAGCTCAGTGATAGACCGATTCTACTGAGCTCAGTGATTGAGCAATAATACTAATCCTAGTGATAGAGCGATAATACTGAGCTCAGTGATAGAGCAATACCACTGAGGTCAGTGATAGAGCGATACTACTGAGCTCACTGATAGAGCGATACTATTGAGCTCAGTGATAGAGCGATAATACTAAGCTCAGTGTTAGAGCGATGATTTTTGCTCAATGTAAGAGCGATAATACTAAGCTCAGTGTAAGAGCGATAATACTGAGGTCAATATAAGAACGATAATACTGAGCTCAGTGTTAGAACGATAATACTGAGCTCAGTGTTAGAGCGATAATACTTAGCTACCGAACAACCTGTAGTTTCCTGACCCAGTCCAACTTGAGTGATAATAGAGGTCCAGTTTTCTAATCCTGGTCAAGTATGTAACACATTTTAAAAGTTCTTAGTTGGTGTTTCTGTGTTTTTTCCCCCTTTTATATTTTTTTTCATAAACGTTCTGATCTATCAAAGTTTCGGTCGTGCTGCGGGTATTCTTAATGCCTGTTGTGCCGTTTCGATAACATTCAAACGTCCTTTTTTTCTCTGTTACCAAGCAATATAGCATAAAGACGTGGCACTTTAGTCGCTATTCTTTTAGATACAGGTTTGTTAGATTTACCATATGACAGAGAAAAATAACAAAGTGATTAAAACAATATTTTATTTTGTACATGTATCAGCATTTGTTGATATCTAATTGATACAAATCTTACACGCAAATCATTGCAGTTAAGCATATATTAACGTAAAATACTTATTCAAAGCGTGTAACAAATATTATTTTTAAAATTACATGCAAAGTTTTATGTTTACAAATGTACATAGACACTATTTATCTAACAAGTCGAATCACGGCCGTGTTTGTTAAAAGGCAAGTACGCTGTCCACTACAACAAACAATCACTCAAAATGATTTGATAGTAAGGTGCTGCATTGTAAAACGCACTCGCCTTTCATAGAAACGGTTGGTCTGTGTCCAAATCCGTATCGAACATGAATAGGTATGGCATCAACTGCACGAGCCCGTTTCTTCTGATACCCGGCGGTTTTCAATCCCCTTCCGTGAGCTACCGTCCGGACCAAAAACAGTTATTATAATAAACATATTATAGTTAATTTATAATATTTTTAGGATATGTTACCTTACCTGTACAGCACTCTTCGCTCAGGTATGGGTCAGTATCGAGTTCAAATACTACATTGCACGTGTATTTCAAATACTACATGGCACGTGCATTTCAAGGCATACAATTAAATTTGGCTATGTAGCTGGGTGTTTTTGGTATTGTCTTGCGGGCAGGTATGTAGGAGTGTATTTCGTCCTTAGACCTCAAAATTAATCCGGGCTGGGTGGTATTTTCCCGTTGTAGGCATGTTTGTGTAGAATTATCTCAGTGTTAATTTGGGATGGTTATTTTCCTGTTGTAGGCATGTTGTAATATATTATAGGGGTGTGTTTAAACTTATTCCCCGGGGTGGGATACCGGGTGTACATTTTTGAGAGGACATATGTTACACGGTATACTGTTTTAGTATGGACCGGTCGAGTGGTTGACGTGCTGTAGCATTGTGCATATCTATTCATCATGTTTCATCTAATTTTACTTCACTGTTTCGTTTGGTACATAATTAATTGTAGAACTTTATAAAACGTGTTGTCATTCATTGATCTGTAGCCAGCTGAAGTTAAGTCAAGACAGAACCACAGAGATGACGAACGAAAAATCACTATACGAGGACAAAACTTTTACATATGAATACAAATCTGGGTTCCGCAACATTTATTATACTACAACAACAATATGCTTGAATAAAAACACTAGTTTGCCATTTACAGAATTCAAAGAGCCAGTATATATATGAAATATTAAAATTAAAATAACAGTGCTGCCTTATAAATAAAATTTTGTCTTACTCATATTTCTGTTACGAAGTTAAAATTGGCACACTTTTGAATATAACGAAAGCAAAATAGGTAACAAGTTTGTTTTAAGTGGGAATCAAAATTCACAACTTTTTCTTCTGAATTCACCACCACTGTGTCCATGTTAGATCTCATAAAACGTTTACATCTAATTGTATACATTTTATTGTTACATATATAAAGCACTACAGCGCAGACAATATATATTTAAAACTATTACCTACATATACATATACTATCATAAAGTTACAAAGTACAAAAATAATCGTTAAAGTATGAAACCAAATTAAAAAGAAACCAGGAAGGAACAGTGGGCTACCAAAATTGTAAGATACCATCCATCCCTATAAAACCGAACCCGAAACCAAGTTCTCACTTAGTATCAAACAATAAAGTTATTTTGGTGCTATCATATTGCTGTGACATTTAAGCAATAACTTCCTAATCCATATAAAATTCCCTCTAAAGCTGTCCAAACTTTTGCAATATTAGCTTATTTGTACCACAGTAAAACATCACGCGATAATAAACCACACACTAAACTTATCAAAATATAAACACACAAACAAATATTAATAAAATAAAACAGAACAAACATAATATTGAAATCAGCTCTGTGTCCGTATACCATAGCAGTATTCCTGCTAAATTATCATTGATTTACTCTTATTTGATAAAAAAAAAAAACATGATTCTTTTCATAACTTCATCGAAATCAATACACTACGTTTTACTCTATGAAGCTTACTGATAGAAATATCGTGATTAGATTATACAAATGACGCGAAAATAAATCAAAATATAAAACAAATAGCAACAAAACAGAAAATCAAACAAATAATTAAACATGTATTTACATTTTCGATGCTTCAAAACTAAATTGCAAAATATATGGCCTTACTCGAAAAGTTCAATTTAGTTTACATTTGATTAAAACGATATATGGTACATATCGCAATACACTATGATAAATCACACCTTAAATTGTCCAAAAAAAAACAAAAACATCCCCCTCCAAAAAACAACAAAAAGTTAAAACAAACAGAATACTGAAAGCAGACTTATTTCTTGTGTATGTACGTATATTAACAAAACAAAGTATTCCTCCAAAATTATCCTTGGTTTACTTATATTTAATCAGGGAAGCCATGATGCTATTCAATAAAGCTTACTGATAGTGATATCGTTACTAAATTATAAAAAACAAATAAAATTTAAAACAAACAACGCAAGACAAAAATCATAATAATTATAATTACATGAATTTTGAACATATATTTACATTTTCGACACCAGACATTTATAGTTGACCTGTTGTTCAACATTCCCTTAGGGACTATGATAGGCCAGTATCAATTTATATGTATGCTACCGTATCACATGTATTAAAACGATATAGTACTGTTCCTATGAAACAGTTAAAAAACATGTTTATTATATTTTGCTTGCACATAGCGATGTACACACACATATATATAAAGACAACTCATTGATGTGATTAAAATTTTCGTAATTTTCGGCACGTACATTCCAAGATGGTGATTACCACACACGCTCCTGATACGTAACCCTTTTCAACATTAAAAAAGCATATCTAACATCATCCAACGCATTTTATCTCCTATCACGATAATTATTTGATCTATAGTTGCAAGACGAATACTAATGATATCAGACATATATTTCATTCTACCTGGAATGTAAATATGATGTCCATATCTATGTGAAGGTTTCTATACAGATATTAGTATTTATTTGTCATGTTCGTACCGTACCATTGATGCACGTACCGGATTATATGTGTTATTTGTCATGTTCGTACCGTACCATTGATGCACGTATCGGATTACATGTGTTATTTGTCATGTTCGTACCGTGCCATTGATGTACGTACCGGATTACATGTGTTATTTGTCATGTTCGTAGCGTTTCATTGATGTACGTACCGGATTACATGTTTTACATCGGTTAACAATAGCTGTTATGTTCTGTGATATGTATATGTCTCTTTTAAAATCACAAAGAAACCTTTGAAATATGCACAGAGGGCCGGGAGAACGCTACAACGGAAGTACAATGGAAAATGTCGATATTTTGTCAATCATTGCCAACATGATGTCAGTGGCCTGTAAGGAACAAAAGAATGTCAAACGCAAGAAAAGAAAAAATCATGATTTTCTACTTTCACTTCTTAAATCAAAATATGTTATTTCTTGTCAGTATTCTAAAATGAAATGCTATATGTTTGTTTTAAAAAATGACAGAAGGCAGCACATGATCTTTTTTGGTCAGACATTTTTCGGTTTTAACAAAGACCTTTGTGCACACACAAAACACATAGAACCATTACTGGTGTATAATATTATAAATGTTAAATGTATAAAAGCTGGCAAATATCGTTTTTATTCTTATGAAATCGTCAATAATCGTCAAGTCAACGTCAAAGTGTCTCTGTTAGTAACGTTATGTAAAAACCTCAAAACCTCCGTCTTACCTATGCTAGAAAACGACTATGATAAATGTAAGTACATATTTTGCCGAAGTCCATTTACACTTTACTTTGGTCACAAGAGGTTGTTACATATATCAATGTAGTAAGCTTAATGGCGTCGAAAAGGAATTAAAAAATAAATACAGAAAACATGATAAATAAATAAAGATAACCAATGACCTATCAAAGCTGGTTCATGACAATGACCACTTATACTTAGTTTATTATAGCAAGAGATCAGATGAACAACCAAATCGATATATGCCTTTTGGACCTCTTGTATTGTGTGAGTTGGGAATCATTTATCTTTAAAATGAAAGACTGCAATAAAATCACGTCGTAAAGATTCGTAATAATAGATTAAATTCAACGGTCATTTGGACATCAATATATAAGTTTGTCCAGAGCAAGAACTAATTAATGTCAACTCTCTATAACATTCTATTGTCCTTGAGTACGAATGATCATTTGGCGTGTAGAAGTAAACTATGAAGTTTAACTCTAAGGCTATGAGATCTTTATCTGCATCTCTTCATCTACTTCAAGGACTAGTATAGGCTACATGTTGAGCATACAAATGTATAACATTTCAAAATAGTTTAATAGCTTTTGCAAATTTGCTTTAAAGTCACATTTAATTTGGTTCAATATTAATTTAAGTAAATTTCAGATTCATGGCAAAAAGGCATTGCTGTTAATAAGCATTTTGTTTTTGATAAAAAATACTATTTTTAGACTTACTTCACGATATTGACATTTCTTGGGTTTTTCTACTTTGATTGATTGATTGATAAATAAATATATAATAAACAAAATAATGTTTTTATGTTTTTGTTTTTTTCTATTGCTTTGTTTATATATATCTATTGTCTATTTTGTGCTTCTGTTTCTAAATATACAATATGTTAAATGCCATATACCGTCAATATTCATCAGGCTTAAATTCACCTGTTTCAAAGGTTTCTGGACCACATACACAACCAATTTTAGAATAGAAAGACTGACGAATTAGAGCTCCCTGTCACCCTGTATTCTGGTTTTTCGTATACAAAGGGACCTAACATGTACTACATTTTGACCATAACTGTAGCACTGCTGGGCTTTGGCACTTAGGTTAACCCGAAAGCTAAGTCAGCTAGAAAGACAGTACATCAATTTGAGGTCCGTGGTTTGAATTCCAGGTCTAGCCCTGCTAATTCTTACACGCAGAACACTTCAATGGATTAATCTTATTTCCTTCATCTTAATTATATTTTCTAAACTGCTCCACAAAGCGGTCTTTTCAGAATTAATGTGTCAAATCTATAACACTGTCGGAAATAAAGTGTCCAATGCGAAACATTAGCTGTTATTTGCGGCAATGGCACAGAGTTCCTTAAGAAAAACGTTTATCGTACGTACGTGTTATAATGTTATAGGTACATAAAACAGACTTTAACGTTTGTGTACGAACACCATTGGCACTTTCATTTTAAGCAGAATGCCGTGTTAATACGTGTTGTCGTTTTCACACTTGAGCTCGCAAGCAATGCAATAATAGGTAGAAGAGATGCGATACGTTAGACAATGTAATGTGGGATGTTTTGATAGAAAACGAAAGGTTTAATCGTCAGAAGCGTGGTAACGTATCACCACTTTGAAAAGTACTTGCCGAATGATAAGAAAATCGTATTTACACCAGTGTTTTTCATTTGCCTGGTGTATTTGACATTATGTAGTATATCTCGTTCTAGTAATTGAAACGTCACACCTAAGTACTTCACTGGTTGTGCTATGAAACTTAAACAAATTTCAACAGTGTCTTATAGTACATGTAATACCATAGTCATAAGCGCTTAAACCTGCTTCAAAAGCAGTATAAACAACTGCCCGGCTTGCAAATGATTATTAGCATACGCCATCATAAAGAACATACACATATATTGTCTACAGAAATATGTCCATTGCTGTGTTCTATCGATATGGTCCAGTCCGTATACATTTGGAATAACGAGGCTATTGAACGAGCAACTTATATTGTTCAATAGAAGCATAACAAAACGAAAATCGCTTCAAACGACAACCATTGCTGTTTCAGCAAGTTATAACACATCTAAATAACCTGATATTTAAATTAGACCAATGCTTGACAACAATTGTGCATTACGTAAAAAGACCATCTGTGTCACGCATCTTTGTATCATCGTTTTGACAAAGGTTATCATAAAGTGATATCAGGCTCACATCATGAAGTAGTCCGTATTATGTTCCGAAAATCAATACTTTGTGCTTTGTTGTTAGATTTATACCAAACTGCCCAAACACAATTTCTTACGTTACATCTCCTCCATGGGAATGCCATCAGTGGCATTTGTAAGTAAGTGACGCAGATATTCAGTTCGGTCAACATCATCATGCTTTTTTTCAAAGACGATTTATGTCATTACTCCAATCTGGTCGATGATGAAATAATTTTCTTAGCGGCTGAGTTCAAAATATTTATGCAAGTTAATGTATAATCACATGACGTGCGCGTCAGGATATCAGCATACAAAAAGTCGGCGAAAAGTCGTGAACAAGCAATTAAGTAGGGCGATACATCCTCGCGTTAAGACAGAGGGTGCTTCAAAATAGAAAAAGTGAGTTTCCTCTAGCCTACAGATCCACGATTTACGCTACCAATATTAGACACGTCCTCTCATTGGACGTTCACTACAAACGCTATTCCGTCGGATCAAACCTTAGTTAATACAGTTGCCGAAGATCCTGAGTCTCCAAAGAGGAGTCGTACGGTCAAACTATTTATGAATAAATTCTCAACACCGAATTCGAAGAGATCTGCACCAGGTACTGCAGGGTATACACTAATCCAACCTGTTGTCGCGATGCACGTGTCATTAGGTATATCGCTACTGATAACTACGTCAGCACCAACGCTTCTTCCAGCAACTCATCAAAGGCAATATCCGGCTCTCGTCAAGAAAGACGTGTTTGTACAAGTAATACTTATATTTTGTTAACGTCGTGTGCATTGTCTTTTAACGTCGTGGTGCAAATAACTACTCTGAATAACTCGTAAAATAACGCGGTAAAGTGAAGAAACGTTGCTTATCTCATAAGAAAAATGGGAAACCGCCGTGTCATCGGAAAGATACTTTACCCTTTCAGATATTACTTCCTTTTCCCACGATCTCGGAGTGAGAGAGTGAGTAATTTGAAGCTCATGCCAGATAGCACACAGTAGTACAGTATGTCATAGAGATCATAGCTACCGTTTCACTATATATACTTTGCTATCATATGCTAAAATCTCTGACCGACATTGTGTCAAAGACACAGTAAATACCAGTTTCCGTATCAAACTCGTTCGGAAAGATGTGCTTGACCTATACGGCGAGCCAATACCTACCCTCGTCTAAATCGTAACCATCTGATGAAAAGTGCACGTTACATTAACGGTATTCATTCGCGGTTTTTTTGGTTTAGGAGAAGTACTTGATACAGTCTGTTTTACTGTGGTTTCACATCTTTAGAGAGTGTTATATTTAGATGGTGTCCACAGAGGGCGGATGAGAATCAATTACAACTTCTACACGATGCCTTAAACAAGGGATTGACGTGTGATTTAAAAGGAAACGATGCTAATTCCTGTGTTCAAAAAACACATTTACCTGTATTAGAAGGTTATTGAAAGAAAATGTGTCCATCTTCCCATCGATGCCAAGCATCTTTTCTACAGCAATCAGAAATGTAACATTTGCAGCAGGACAGTTGGCAGGATACTATTGTAAAATTTCATGAGATTCCTAACATTTTCACTTACATTTTTATCATAATTTAGGATAGCATTTCATCCTATGTTGATCGAAACCCCTTAAACTTTTAATGATTTTCAGTACACATCATGATTGGTTCAGATGTAATCGATGTAGTTGACTCTCAGGTCCCTGTTCACCGCCCAATGTCTATTTCGAATTGTGTTAAAACTTATGCAAGAGACAACCTATATAGACCAAGATAGTTAGAATAATGGAAGTCGTACAGGAAGGAGACATTTGAGACTTTCACGAAGATTTCATCATCCGCACGTAACTTAAATACGCCGCAGAGGAAGCTTGTGTAGAAGCCACTTGACTGCTTTCCTCCGCCATATTTATTCATCATCATCATGATCGCCCCTGTGTTTGGCAGCAGGTAGTGTTCCCGTAATAGCATATGGTATACCTGTGCATTCAGATCAGTTGGTGGTGTCTGGAATGTGATGGAGGAGTAGACGAAATACAGGCCGTACTGTTTGACCTGAATACTCCGTTTGTCAGGGTCGTACACCAGTAGGTGGCTGGTCATCGACAGGTTGTGGTAGTCATGTCCATCCCATGGGATCCTAGGCGCTATTAAATATATAACACATATTATGGTTAGTGGTCACATGACACTCTCAATCGCTCATCTCATTTGATCCAGATCGTAAATCGCATCCTTGATAATAAAATCACTCTATTAGATATTGGTCCATAGCAATCATAACACGTTAACTATCTTTACGAAGATTGCAATAATTTGCTAATTAGTTCAGAATGTGTAAAATTTAGTTTCGTTATTTTTGTAGTTCGTTTAATTTAAATACACTTTCAATTATTTTATGATCATAAAGTGTCATTCGTTGACAGATACTGCCAGGAACACACGAACATATCAAAGACGCAGTACGTAATCAGAGTATGCATGAATCAGATGTATTGCATAAGTTTGGTCATCATCTACAGAAATTCTAAAAAGATATTACAATACCTCCATCTTGTCAGAGAGTATAAGGCAGTACAAAATATTATTGAATAACAAATATGTTATATTTGGTAATACACCATTTATCTCCTGTAGGTTTCCTCGATAAATCGACTAAAACTGTACAGTGATGTCCTATGTTAAACAAAATCTATTTGTCAATGGCTTTTCAATGTATTGAACATACCCTATATTTTGTCAAATATTCAGCATATGAATTAACAATACATAACTAGAAGCAAGAACAGCACACACATGTATATCAGAATATTGTTCTTTGAGGAAAACATATTTCCGTCCGAACTAAATCTCTAGGCATTACTTCATATTTGTTTTCTCTTCTTTACCTCGAAACTATAAGACGGTTATCAAATATTTTTTGAAGATATTGGTATTATATATTTCAGCTGAACTTACACATAAAGAGTTAATAGGACTTTGGTTTCAATCATTTTCAAATGCGTTTGCGTAGAGATTAACGTCTACGCGTAGACTTGTTGTCGTGGAATGAAAAACGTCTAAGGAATAATGTCGATGACATAGACTTTTAATTCATAGATATCATGCACCCATGACAACGTGGTATCGTCGTCATCGACAAGTTAATAACATACAATGTTATTTAATGTATCGCAACTGTCCAATATTTGTAGTTGTATATATTTAAATGAATACAATATATCGATGTTTAACTTGACACTCTTCAAATTTGTTAAATTGTGTTCCCAATTATGTTTTAAATTTAATTAAAATGATATTGGAATCACTTGGTTTAAAAAAGACTGGCCTTGGTACACCTGTCCTTAAAGAAATGTGGTACACCATATCAGAGACTATAAAACCATGATATTTGTGGTTTTTTTTTTAGATAAAGTACAAAACATCAATTTAGAAATATGTAAATTGTTTATTTTCCAGTAATATGAAACACGAATCAATAGTTAAACATGCACATAATTACCTATACAACTAGTACTTTAAATGTTGTCAACAGACAGTGTTTTCTGTGAAATTCTGACATGTCTCGTTTGGAGTAGTCGTGTGCTCTAAATTTACAATGAACATAAACTATTTTGTCGAAATACTCATTGATACCTTTATTGTTATACTCTAAAAGCAAAATGCACCGATTTTGTTTCAAATTACTATTTAAAAGATTAGCTGCGGAGTTGTCTTTTATACACGACCTTGTAAGGCCTGTATCTTTTGTGGAGATACAGACAATTTATCAAATATATATGATTCAAACGCTTCATAAAAAATTACAAAATGTAGTTATATCTAATGTAAACTTGTTTATTACCAGTCCTTTAATTAAAGGGAAACTATTTTGCACACATCACTATTACATTATCAACTTTGGAGGAATTACTTCCCCTTTACGTTTTAAAATGTAGATGTCGGATTATGTAGATACTATGTTAACCACTGATATTGCTGTTGGGAGAGGACTTATATAGGCAATCAATTATGCCTACTCCTGTTTGACTTCATTTGTCAATAAAAAATGTCAAAAATGAAATTGAATTCACAACAGCAGTTCCTGTTTCTCTTGATTTTGTATCATCCACAGTTACTGTGACTTCATTTTCTGAAACCAATAATAACGAAGAAAATATATCATT
The DNA here is from genome assembly GCF_002113885.1 of Mizuhopecten yessoensis. Classification (NCBI taxonomy): domain Eukaryota; kingdom Metazoa; phylum Mollusca; class Bivalvia; order Pectinida; family Pectinidae; genus Mizuhopecten; species Mizuhopecten yessoensis. Next base: position 1,948,714 of record NW_018403434.1, on the reverse strand, counting down.
CTCAATCAAAACTCGTGTATAAGCAGTCATATTGAGTCCTATTTAATACAGGCTTAATCCGCAATTTCAATTGTTTGCAAAGCCTACCATAAGGACTTTGTGCTTACTTGTCGTTGACATAATCAGACAACTGTGTCCATTTGAAGCTCCTGTTTATGTCTGCTTTATTCGCGTTAAGTCGAGGTGAATGAAAGAACCACGGAACAGGACATTGCATTACTATTCTGGGGGATCAACATGTATAAGTGTATAGCCATTTGCAAAATAACAGTTCTTTCAAACTGTTTGCCAGAAATTGGTTTGATTGTGATAGTATGGCATATTACCAGCCGATGTGGAGTGACAAATGTGTCCATTGACAACAGAGATATTCAAAAGCCAATCGGTATTACCACCACACTGTTAGATCATAATGTGCACAATGGAGCCGGACACATATTGATGGGGGGTTCCAACGTAGAAAATAGACAACAAAACGTGTGAATAACGAAATCAAAGTGGAGAACGTAAGCGTTGCGATATCGGCAACAAATATCCATTGTTTCTGTTAGCATCTCAAGCTTAAGGGCACACAAAACAAAACAGCGGATTTCTAAGTACTAACTTCTTCGCCTATTAAGACCATCCCTATCTACACAGTTGCCCCCTCCCCTCCCTTGTTACCCCGTGCGTTCACCAAACCGGCAAAGTTGTAAGATTCGTGTAAAACACATCACGTACAAGCATTTGAAATGTATCAACATATAATGTAAGGATAAAACATTCCACAAAATGTTAAACTTTATGGTACAAAGTTATCGTCTGAGAACCGGAAAATATGATCTTATTAAATCCTTACAGTTATTGTCTTATATATATACACTCATGTATGTTCAATATATGTGATTCGTTTCAACAATATATCGAAAATTTGCTGTAAAAGTGCTGTACCTTAAACTGTGATTACTTTTCATCATGTAAAACGATGTAGACACAGATATTAAGTATGGGTCGCTAACAGTTTACTTAACAAGAGAGCATGGATATACATATACTGTCTGAGATAAAAAGTTCACTTACCCGTACAAGGCGAAGGACCGTGGACACGATCTTCTATGGTCGGCCACGTATGTGTTGTAATTACAGTAACTCACCGAACTAGGATAACAATATGCAGATGACTCTTTTAAATGAAGTAATTCCAAGTATTCAACAACCACATCGATAGCGCTAGTAAAACGTAACAAAGAACTAATACAGTATTTCAGCGTAAATGTATTTTACGATAGTTTGGGTGTATGTCATTCATTAATTACACTTTTGATTTAAGTCGCAATTGCTAAAGTACCCACTTAATCACATTAATTAAGACCACACCTGAAAACATGTATTTTCTCGATGAGTGTTATGATAATTACGACGGACACATCCAAAATGTACACTGCGGAAAATTTATTTCGAATCATCCGTCCTTAGTTTTAGACACACAAAAATACAGATGTCATGGCTCGGAACGATTTACAGAACCAACCTCGGTGGTATTGTCTTAGGGCTTTGTACCTTTAAATGACTTTTTGTCGTTGAATCATTAATGTACAGATGACTTAATTTTAGGTTAATGTTTGCCCGGACACCATCATCGTAAACGGACGGACTGTTCAACGGACCGGAAGATTCAGCACCCCCTGTTTATCAACTCTATAGGCGAAGTTCTACAAAAATATGATATCATGTTTTGTTATGCATCCGCGGAGGTTTTGAAGACTTTCACAGTGTTTTTAGTCATGAAACCTTACGTGTATAATGCGTGTGAGATTGAACGGGGGATCCTCCTATATTCCCTTCATCTACAAACTGAACAAAGTAAGTTTAAATATCGTCAACACATGTTCTATATTACTTTCGATACTGCTGCTATACTATTTCGGTTTTGTTTTCGTTATCGGTAAAACACATTTACTTTGCTAGAGATGAAAACATTTCAAGTGCTGTGATCGATATAATCATAAAGCACATTGCACACACTGTGTTTATGGAAATCTATTACAGCAGTGAGTCAAAGTCAATAGCCATGTCGACCTTGAAATTTCATATTAATACAAATAGTTAATAAAGCGGGACGAAAACCTCTAGGAAAGGAACCCTATTCTAATGATCTAACGTCTGTATTCTAAATACGCACATTTATTGAAGATAACATTTACATATAAAATATAACCAATCTACATACCAATTGCATTTGAACTTCTCAGCAGCTTGTTGTCAAGAAACATATGAGCAGCGACCTTCCTCTTCGTCCAAAATGCTGGTATAGCCGATGTTGAAGGTTCACGGCCCGATCCTCCTACATAGCCAGCAACCGCTCCAACAGCTGAAAAGTAAAAATATGTTACTATATTTCACACCAACACAGTGTTTTGTTCTACATGTAACTGCAACCCCCATTTACAGTGGTTTGTTAATTAAGCGAGTCAATGTATCATCTTACCATAGTATATCTATACATGTATATATATAAGTAACATTAAGCACTCCTCTCTGAAGTTTTGAAGATTGCTGTTCTGTTCGTATCTAGTCATTGACAAAATGATATCCACAATCATAGACTCAGCAGACGTTGCTATTTGTTGTTTTGTATCAATGTTGTTTCTTCAATACATCCAAATTCTGCTCAAAAAGCGTTATTTTTCTTTGGAAAATTACCTTACAATTGTTAAAAACTATTAATCGGAAACTTTCACATGTATAAGAATACACATGCATATGAGCCCCTATCCAACCACTGACCACGTTCGGTGTTGCGCAACCAGCGTCCCTTGGTCTTAGCTCGTCGCTGGAAAACCTAGCGTGGCAGAAAAGCAATACTTTTCCCTCATATTACTTGGCTGTTACAACCATAACGTAAATATATCAATTCTGAAAATAAACTGATACCTTGTGGATTATTTTTAAATCAAAATCATTGTTTAAAGAATTCCGAAACTGATAGATGGGAATCTTGAACCTCCGACCAATTCACGACTGCAGTAGCTAATCAAGCTACATTAACAGTGGCAGATCTCTTATCCAGTCTATATACAAAATGAAAGGTAAGGGAGGTATGTAAATTGTATGATAAATTTTCAGTGAGACAGAGGTCTTTAAATATGGAAATCTGTCTTTAGATTATGTTTATCTAGTACATAACATGTGTACTATTTTTGAAAAGCCGATATTACCATAATTTTCTTGTTTATGCTTGTGTTCATGTAACAGTTGAATTTTGCGAGAAGATGTTATTAAAGAAAATAGGTCAAAGTTTGCAATATATTCGCAAACAATGTTAAATGATGGGCGACTTTCAAATAAAAAAGGAATAAAATAAAAGCAGAGATGATGTCAACACACTAAATCTTAGACATTGAAATTTTAGATAAATAAAGGGGAAGTTACTCCTCCAAAGTAGAATGAATGAAAATGTTGTGCGAAGATTGTCTCCCTTCCACTGGTTTTACTTTATCTAAATATATTTATCATTTATCTCCCAAAAATGTACAAACCATACACAGTCCATAACCCCCATATTGGCCATCCACTAATGATGTTCAGAAGTCAATTCCAACAAATAGATACCTAGTTTATTGTTACGGTCAGATCAACTCTTGAATATATCAAGACTGTTTGTACACTTTCAAAGGTATGCTTTCCTTCATAAAGTGGTATGGTAATATGAAATATGTTATGCCCAAAGTTAAAGGGACATCACGTGAAAAGGCGTTTTGTTTTTAATGAATGTATGTATTGTATGCACTTCCACTTATGTTACCTCGCTATCCCCATATTCATAGTCCGTTCCAAATGTCCAGTTTGACCACTTGAATTGTTCGGGAAAGCCCTGCTAAAAATAGCGCCGATAACGTCACCTGACTAGGCAGTAAACACAAATTGTGCGAGCGAGATGAAACGGTTTCCAAAGGGGCCCCCAGAGAGGGGCCGTCAGGCAACTGCAACTTCTTACCGCACTATGAAACCAAGTNACATGCCCATTAACATATTAAACTAAGTTCATCTGTGTTCAAACTCAGACAAAGATACTAGCGTGCTTAATAGTTTTAGATATTTATTCATAACATAAACAGCGCTAGCATTTCTGTCGATTCCATTTCAGCTTAACCGGCTATCCGGAGGAATACATGCACCGTACTAACTGCTACGGCAGTTATTTTCTCCTTTGAATACTGCCCACCTGCAATAATGATTCCGTGACGTACTCCTTGCGCTATCTTTTGACCATTTGGCAACTTTGCGTTTCGTAGCTGATACGGTACAACACTTTTCTTTCGCTTACTTCACACGTCCAGTCATTTTGTTTACAAAGAAATGGTGTGCTATGCACATGCGCTAGTAGAGGGAAATCCCTGAACAAAACGTAGGTCAGACAGGTAGAAATACCGATGATTTTCTTAGATTTAATCATTTTTATGAATCTATTTCAGCAAAATCCGATTGTTATTTTCCATAAGGAGTCTCACTTGATATGTTTATGTAGTATTTGAAAAAAAGACAAAAAATAAAGTTACTTTACCGTGATGCCCCTTTAAAGTACATACACAATGTGGATAATTATACAAGTTAATTTATGATCGTTATGTAATACAATAAAGAAGTATAAATACTAATACATTATATTTTAATTGCGAATGCGTCTTCTATATCACAGGAGCAAACCAGTAGAAATCTAATTATTAATTTAAAAACATATTTTTTGTAAACATATGTTTAAAATATTGAGCTTTATCATTATCGTTTGTATCACAAGTCGCCTAAATATGTGGTATTAATATGCAATTTTATCAAGCTATAAGCAGAAACCTTTATCATATTCATTCTATTTCTATCAATTATACACTCCCGGAAATATGGAATTGTTTATGCTTCCCTTAAAATACTGGATATACCGTACAGGTGTGTGAATATTGTGAAATTGTTTCTATAACAAAACTGTAGCTTTGCTTCTGCTTCTGAGATATTTGAAATATGTAGATATATTTGATTTATCTCAATCCTATTTTACCTTCGCTTGGGTCCTCTGTGTTGGTCGAGTTGTTTGCCTCTGGACCTTGATAGTCCGTAGCTGAATTGTGCACTACGTTCCTATAGTACTCGTTGATGATCTGTCATATGAAAAAGTGTTGACTAGCAATAGCAAAGATAAAGATCTTACTAAGCAATAAAAATATCAAGAATCAGAAAAAATATATAATAATCGGCTTTGACCCCATTTATTAAATTGAATGTATGTAAATTGAATATTCTAAACTTGATATTAAATACAAAACAGTTATGGCATATAAATGCCACGGCTAGATACATAGTACATAATTATTGATGCAATTATATTAAATCTGAAATTGTGTATACATGGTTCAATGTTACTCATTATAATACAACGGAGAGAACATACATGTTTTCCAGTTTGATTATTCGCTAAGTCATCATATATATCAGGAAATGGTTTTTAATAAACTTCCATGTAACATATGAAATATTTGTAAACCTAATTTTTTCAAGTAGAACTGGTGATAATCGGAGATAAATGGGTAACTGCTCAGTTACTCAGAGACCAGACCAGAGCAGCCATTTTCTGTTTCGATTTTGCTCGATAAATAACAACACGGGATAAGGTTCTTCTGATGTTGCTAAACAATTCCTTCAAATGTTGTGTTTTAACATACACATCCTAATGACATCCCATTATATTGCATATTTAAGCTTACTTCAGCGTAACTAAGAATTGGAATGATTTACGTAGCATAAAAAAACATGGAAAGAAAATATTGTTCATGACTATATTGATTTTTATATGCAAATATGTTTGGTATATCAGCCGCTAGTTTCATGGCAAGAATGCACATATCGAATGATATGGTCTGGTTTTCCTTGATTATAATGGTCTAATACTAGGTCTTAGTTTTGCTAATTGATAGCTATCGACCCCATGTTTCTAAATGGGTCTTGCACGTGACCATAAACGTGTACCTCATGTTTCTAAATGCATGATGTTAATGTACAATAACAAACTTGAACTTAGTATCTGATGTTTACTTTTGTATATTTTGTTAATCTCTATAAATATACATGTAGTTTACGTAATGACTTGATTATACATATATGCATATTTTTTTCAATTTTGTTGGACAGTTTTTTTTATTCTTTTGCTTAAATATGTATTTGTACTATATTTTCTACATTAATATAAAAAAAAGTTTTATTTTGAGAAAAAAACACTTGGGAATATGTCAATTAATTCTCACTTTCACTTTTTCATCTTATGTTATCTATTGACAAAATACGATATATATAAACGTAGGACTATCGGTCGATATCACTCTATCAGGTTCAAATAAAAATGTATTGACATCAGCAAAAATAAATAATTTATAAATATTGTTGACCAATTTGAACCGAAAAATTAAATGACCTATATTTTAACCCTCAGTACATTTTAATGAAATGTATGCCACACTTCGGTAATTTGTCTACTATAGTTACAGGACTTTTTAAAAGCTGGTTATATACGCCATGTCTGATAGAATATCAGTACTCTTCTCTTTATGTCTTGCAATTTAACATGTGTATAGGGTTTGGATCTCAACAGTTTTAAAATTTTGTAAGCAAAAATGGCCAAAATGTTTGATAATACCTATATACAGTGGAGAAGTCGCTTAAGCCCCACCACCTTAGAATGTTTTCAATTTAATAATGTTGATATTAACCTCACAGTGTCAGAGGAGAGGTATGGCTGAATTGCTCGCTTTTTGCACGGCCCCACCAATTTTCGCTGTTCAATAAAAAGACGGACATACGACACGGGTACGGCCAAAGATTACTTTGGTTCAGCGGACCGGGGAAGATTAGATAAATTTACTTCATTTAAAGTCGGCAAGTCGCAGAATAAACAAATGTACAAGCTCTAATGAGCTTTTGAGACAAACATTAACATATATACATGCATAAACATACCGGGCTGGATAAAAAAAACCTGTTAAACACCCCAGCATCCGGGTGCATACGCTTTGCTTTGCGCCGTTTCGCCATACTGTATGCAAATTAATAGATGTTCAATTTAATTTAATTTAGGTAACTAAATAAACACTACACTGTTATTCATACGATTCGGTCGTATTCGTTTTCCCGCTTCAGACGAAAACCGGTTTCTTGTTTTCATCGATGTAAAACGTACAATAATTAATATGAGACGATGATTGGTCAGAATGAAAAGCTGCAACTAGCAGCTGTGCACCGAACAACCATTTATATTTATATTTACATTTGCACTGCATAGGGCCTAGATAACTCTACTGGTCCCATTGTAACATATTTTCCAATGAACTACAACGGGGATTAGGTCAGTGTAGTGGTACACTGACCTAATTACCGCCAAGTGGCGATGTTCCGCTGTGTTATGTCTTAAAATGTTATTGTATGACAGTTATATCGCTAAATGACCACAACATATATTAAAATGGTCACATGTTAGTATATAAATTGGTAATTGACATATATGCATCTAAATAAAAAAAAATCTATTATTAAATTGATGTGTTTACTGTGGACCTTTCTTGTTTATTGTTTTTGTCGGCCTGGTTGCCCTTGACAACGACTGTGGAATGCGAAACTACCCGGCTGTTCCGAACAATTTACCGCTGACCCAGTCGGTGTGCATAAGAGTTTTAAAACAGCAATTAACAATACTCGCAACATTGCACAACTAATTTCGTTGGTTTCTAATTAAATATAAGGATTGGTTGTCATATTTTTTGACGTTTGTTTGCGTGTAAAATACACGCCAATAAACGTCAAAAATATGACAACCAATCCTTAAACAAACAGCATCTGTTCGCAATCGACAATTATAATAGTCTCACATGCTATGCATGTTTTAATGCCTTTTATAGAGTGTGTGACACATGATCGCCTGGAACTATGCAACAATATTGATTTAATCTAAATAATGTAGTATTTCCATATTTCTGTTGTTAATCTCTATAAATATAGTTTACGTAATGACTTGAATCATAAAACGTGTGACACAACCTTTGTGATACATATATGCATATTTGTTTCATTTTTGTTGGACAGTTTTTTATTCTTTTGCTTAAATATGTATTTGTATTATATTTTCTACATAATATAAAAAGTTGCATTTTGAGGAAAATAACTTGGGAATATGTCAATTAATTCTCACTTTCACTTTTTCATCTTATGTTATCTATTGACAAAATACGTTATATATAAACGTAGGACTATCGGTCGATATCACTCTGTCAGGTTCAAATAAAAATGTATTGACATCGGCAAAAGTAAATAATTTTTAAGTATTGTTGACCAATTTGAACCGAAAGATTAAATGACCTATATTTTAACCCTCAGTACATTTAAATGAAATGTATGCCACACGTCGGTACTTTGTCTTCTATAGTTACAGGACTTTTTAAAGCTGGTTATATAGGCCATGTCTGATAGAATATCAGTACTCTTCTCTTTATGTCTTGCAATTTAACATGTGTATAGAGTTTGGATCTCAACAGTTTTAAAATTTTGTCAGCAAAAATGGCCAAAATGATTGATAATACCTATATACAGTGGAGAAAACGCTTAATCCCCATCACCTTAGAATGTTTTCAATTTAATAATGTTGATATTAACCTCACAGTTTCAGAGGAGAGGTATGGCTGAATTGCTCGATTTTTGCACCGAACAACCATTTACAAACAGCATCTGTTCGCAATCGACCATTACAATAGTCTCACATGCTATGCATGTTTTAATGCCTTTTATAGAGTGTGTGACACATGATTTCCTGGAACTATTCAGCAATATTGATATTATCTAAATAATGTAGTATTTCCATATTTAGACATTCTGTAATCGTCGATAACTGGAAATTTACATCGATAAGATTGCATGTAGGATTTATTGTTAGTGACAAAGCAACATTGATGATAAAAAAAGTTGTTTACCCTTGCTTGTATTACCTTGGTTGGTCTGATGTCATCTTTGTTGGAATGCGTCCTTGCATTTTTAACCGATATTTTATGGCAGATCGCCAAAGTAAATAAAGGGATTTAAATCAAGTTACATACAACGTGAACAGTATGTTGTACAATTTAATTTATTTAAAATACCTTTTTGGAAATGTAAAACAGCATCTGTGTTAAGTGAGTGATGTTTCGAATAATTGGATCATTGTTGAATGGAATTAACAAACGGACAGTATTGTTGAAGATTGGTTTTACCACTAGTCTCCTTATCGTCGTAAGGTAATTTTTATGGATTTCTATGATCTATATACATGTAGTTATTTACACAAGTATGCAATATTAATTTGAATTAAGCTTGATAACAGAAATGTTTTAAAATAATGATGACTATACTTCAAACGGTAGCATGTAGATTTAGTGTCACGTTAAACGTACTCTTTTACCTGTGTCAAATTAAAGTGTGAAGCTATCGTAGCAGACGACAAGATTAAAGTTTATAACATTCCAGTCACACCGATAGCTATATATGGTAGAGACAGCTTGTGTATGTGTACACAGTGCAACCATTGGTGATATGTAAATAAATATCAATACAGTACCTGGCAGTTACACCGAGTGCGGCCAAATTCACACACAAAGAGGGCATGCAATGTATTGATGCAGAGCTTTTGTTTATAACAAGCGCTATTTAAAAAAAAGGTTATAAGACCTGCATAAGATAACAATCGCTAGTCCTATACGTACCAACAGGAACAATTTTTTCAAATTCCCTACGTCTTCCATGCAGCACATATTTGTCTTTTTGTCCAGTTTGATAATGTTTCCGGTATCATTATTTGTGATGTTCCTTCCAACTTCAGCACAGGGGAAACACAGAGAGTTTATAGGTTCGGGGTCAGTAACATTGTTATTCTCGGTGACATGATGCATGGGCAGTACCGTCGGTGGCGTCCCTGCATCCGTTTCATTCTTCGGACGTTGACAGTTATCAGTCCGTGCTAATACAATGAAAATGGTGACAAATTCAACAATTACAAAAACAATCAGAACACCAATAATCAGTTTGTATCTTCGTTTGGTACAATGCAGGCATATTTTTTTGTGATAGCTGTGCATACGGTCGTACCTAATTTCGTCATCAGGCTGATATTTAAATTCGTGTCGCACACTCATTTTTGCTTAACACCAAGTGTACTTTAGTCATAATTTTATGTCATAACACCTAATCCATTTCTGTCCGGCTGCCACACATTTATATACATGTAGCTAGCTGTTTTGTGTTTACCCATCCAACAACAGACCTTGCATTGCGCGTTGCCAGCTAATCAGGTAAGATATTTTCTAGTATGCTATAAATAGTGACATCGCATGCACAGAGTAATTCGACCTTACTCTCCAGGACGGAAATCTGGCTCAGTCGGCAGATGCTACAACAGCCTCGTTGAAACCGTGTCTGATAGGTGCGTGGTCGCGTTTAAAGTGTGTGATCTTGCGACAGAGCGTAGGACAACAGCTTAAACTTGAGGTTTTTGAAGTAAAACCGATTTTCATGATGGAATACTTACCATAACTTGAGTATGCATAAACAATATCTACACCCATCTTTGTAGCCCAAAAACAAAAGATTCAAATATACCGCCCTCCCTACCGTCACGTAACCATATCTCGACGACAGAGCCACGGAGTGATCTCTCATCCTCAAAACCCCTTTTATGGAGCCTAAAGGCAGCCGGAATGAGGAGGCATGGGGAGGAATACAGGGTGGGACTTCATAACGTTATGGTACGTATTACATCATGCAAATAGGTTTTACTTCAAAAACCTCGATTTCATTTCAGTAATAATTACCATTACTTTGGAATGCGAATTCGTAGTGGAGGTCTCGTATCCAGGCAGACAAGGCTGACGGAGCAAATTCGAGACATGCTCAAGGTAGGGAACGGTTCAAGGAAACCCCAAAAAGTCCAATAAGTAATTCAGACTTAACCTCCTGAAAGGAGAACCCATTGAGAAGGGCCCATGACACAGCAAGGGCCCTGACCTCATGAACTCTCACCTTATACAACGCCCGAACCTGATCATCGGAGTGGTCGTAACCGTACTTAATCACCTGATACTGACTGAGAGGAGACATCCTTCTGACCCTGCTTGATGGGCAAATACAGATGAGATCGACTACCGAAGGCAAGAGGGGTGAGAGAACAAGGCATGAATCCCACTCCTCCTTCGACCCGAGACCAGGGCAATAAGGAATTCCGCCTTGTAGGTAACAAACTTCAAGGAGGCAGACGCTAAAGGTTCATAAGGTTCCCGCATCAGCGATTCGAGCACCAGTGGCGAATTCCACTGCCGGACCTTGGCCCTGTCCAACCCAAACCCCCTAATCAAGTCAGAAAGAGAGGAGGACGAGCCTACATCTGGCCTACCATGAACACACAGCATACTGGCAATCGTCGTACGATAACCAGCGATAGTGCCAGAGCAAGGATTGCGGTTCCTAAACAGCCAAAGAAGGAAGTCCTCAATCACCTGGACAGTAGTCTTGATTGGATCAACCTTCCTGCCTACACATTAATCACAGTAAATCTTCCATCGTGGCGGCAGATGAGGAAGACCAAATCGATCGAGCGATGCGATCTGACACGTTCCTAGAAAAGCCCGCCTGAGCGAGGCCTCCTGGGATATTCTCCACGCGAAAAGGTGGAGGATCCCCGGACGAGAGTGCATCGTCCTTGACCAAGGCTGTCGAAGGAGGTTTGCTCTCAGAGGGAGAGCCAGACGCTCTTCCACCAGACGCGACAAAAGCTCCGGAAACCCAGGCTCCTTCAGCCACAGGAGTGCTATCAGGAGATGGGAACAATGATGCTCCCGAAACTTCAGCAGCACCCTGCCCACCAGGTTGAAGGGCGGGAATGCATACGCATGCATTCCCTCCGAATCGCGAGAGAGAGCGTCCAAGGCCCAAGCCTGTCGATCTGGAACCGGAGAGACAAACGTTGACAACTGATTGTTCAGTGCAGTAGCGAACAGTTAGATGTGGGGCCTGTCCCACACCTGACAAATTCCCTCGAAATTTGAGGGATTCAGTTGCCAATCTGTCAAAACCGGCTGGCGGCGCCAGGAAAGAGTATCCGCCAGAACATTCAACCTGCCTGGAAGATGCTTGACACAAATTATCAACTACATGTCCTGGTAAAGAAGAAGAATGCGAATAGCGAGGACACACAGGGTGTGACACTTGTTCCCCCCTGTCTCACCAGATACGCAACAACTGTAGAGTTGCAGCGCCAACAGAACAGCCCTCCTCTCGAGCACATTGATGTGCTCAGAGAGCTGTTCCCGAGACCAATTCCCCGACCGGCAATGCCCGTCGATGTAAGCTCCCCACCCCGTCATGGACGCATCCGTGTACAGGGTCATACTGGGAGCCGGCTTGGACAAAGGAACCCATCGTAAAGCATTGTCCTGATGAGTCCACCAGCGTGCGAACTCCTTGACCGACTGGATCAGAGAGAGCCAGGCTTTACAATCCCTTGAAGAAGGACCCATTTGGCAAGGAGAAACATTTAGAGGCCTGAGGGGACCACATCTGCCAGGACGTTGAGATAACCCAGAAAACTGAGGAACCAACGTACCTGGACTTGAGACCGGCCGATGAAGGTCAGTGCAAAAGCCCAGGCCTTCTCGAACTTCTCCATCGATGGAAGGGTGATGCCATGAACCGTATTGAAACGGTTCCCCAGGAAAACGAAATCCTTAGATGGGGAAACCTCCGACTTTTCTCTGGACGGAATGAAGCCGACCTTGAGTCAGACGTTTAGAACCAACCGGATGTCCTGCACCAGAGACTCTCTTACTAGGTGGAGCATGAGTGAATCGTCGAAATAGATGTGAACATCTATACATCGAGAGTGCAGGATTCCCACGCCCACCTGCAGCAGCTTGGTGAAAACCAAAGGTGCAGTCGTGTGCCCGAACGGCATGGCCCGGAACTGGAAGACATTTCCGTTGCACGTAAAACGGAGGTACTTCCGTGCCGACTTCTTGATGGGGAGGTGGAAGTGGGCGTCCTTTAGATCTACTGAAGTTGCCCACATTCCATCTCTCACGGAGGCGATAATGCCCCGAGGAGTCTCCATCTTGAAGTGAGAAGAATATACGTGCTTGTTGAAGGCGACACTGAGCTGCAATCCAGCATACCCAGGACTACGGGTTTAAGAAGAGTTCCTCTCTAAAACCCGAGACTGGGCGGTGGCCACAGCTGAAGACACGATTGTGCATTCTTGCAGATAGTGGTCCGACTGAGCGGACAAACAAGGAGCCACCAAGGAACCCAAAAGGGTGGTGGAATCGTGGACAAACGACGCCGAAGATGCTGAGCATATACCTCCTCCTAAAGAATCCAGGAAACGACAGTCCTCAGGCCCCGCATACCAGGCAACACATGCTGTGCCTCAGCTTCAGCAGCCTCAGGGTCACCCTCATCCTGGACATCCTCATCAGAGGGTAAGCCCTCCTGAGGACCGTCATCAGACGACTCGGAAAGACCAGCGTCTATATCCGAGCAACCAGGTGAGAGATGAACAACATCATCAAACTCTTATTTATTGAAGAATGTTATGGAAGTTTGATATGTTAACAATACGGAGAGACGAGGATCAAATATGTAACTACTGTATATCCTAAGAAAATATATTAAACTTAAGACTGAACAATTAAACTCATAGAGACATGGACTATCATGAAACGGTTAGTTATAAATAACGATCATTTAACGTCTAGAAATAGAAATGAAATGCTGGATTATTTTTATACGCAAAGTAAAATTCCCAACAAGTCTATACAAAAGAATAACGGTATACAGTTGCAAATCACAAGAACAAAATGCAATCCTACTTAATCAGTTTCCTGTACCACATGACAAATTAAAGTACACACTAAATAGGACAACGGTATGGAGTGGGCAAGCACAAAACAAAAGCAAGACATTGACAACTTTTCCTGCACAATATAATGGACCGCTATACTTTCTCACCACCAAATCAGTAGAGCATGGATGTCACCATCAACTTAATAGTTTTCAACCATGATCGACACCGAGAAGTACATGGTTGTACACAATCCTCATTGAAATATGTGTCCTGCTAGCAATATTGTGTTTAATAGAATGTATGTAATTATTATATTTGGTTTTGCTTAAGACAGTGTCAGACCTAAAGTATTTATGTACACATGTTTGAGACGTGATTTATGTTATGATTGATCACTGAAGTTCAACGTTTTAAACAGGTATTTATGACAATTTTGAATTAAGGTTCAAAGATCTCACGAACTTTTGGTTATGTTTTATGTTATATTTATCCAATATTTCCCTGTTTCAACATGCTATGCATATATGAGTCATGCCTTTTTATATATCATTCATATTTTGAAAGGGTCCTTTAAATCTGATTAATATTTGTATGATATCATTATTCTTTTATATCACTATTCTTGCCATGTTTCCGTTACCGTGTTACCGAATTTTATGTCGGTTAAATATCGTCACATACATTTGTACCAAAGTACAAAAAGCTCGGTTTGTGTCAGATTAAACATGTACCTTGGATCACTTCAAATGAACTTGAAAACTGACACTCATGCTATTTGTATGCACACATTGACACAACTTTAGCACGAATTCATGGTCACATTATGCTTTCTATGATTGCCGACAACCATATCCAACAAAATGAACATATTTTGTATATCATTCTGTACCATGGAACACTTGTCTTCGGTACACAATGATATGCAAAATCATATCATTTTGTACCATGGTTAGTACATACAGATATGAGATGAAAGTTGTTATAAAACTTTGCTTTCGTATGTTTCTGTACCAGTACAACGGCCGTAAAGAGCCATGATACAGAAACATGAAACCTTCGCCTCTTAAATGTTATCCAGTGTGACAAATTACCGTTTGATAAGGCTGTAATCACGTCCACGGAGTATTTATCTCGTAGAAGGTGTCCAATTCTCATTACACTGGCATCAGTGGCAAATTAATGGATATAAACTAATCAATTCATATCATTTACAAAATTATGGTAAGCTTCTACAACCAAAGGGGAAATCATTTCAACCTATGTTATCCAATACGTGTACATCCTTGCGCCAAATAAGAAAAGCATGATTAACTCCGATGGGGTCGATGTACGAACTAATTGATTTATACAATGCTTAAGCAAGGGGGAAATACTACTCTATATACTATACTATTATGCATTTTACTTTGGATTATAAATGTTTTTTATGAGCGTACAATCAAATCAAGATATAATACAGAAGCAATATCGAAACTAAACGAACGTCGTTTCACTTTCTATTTGCAAACCCTATTCATGTCCCAGCATATGCAGAAGTATATCAATCTCTGACATTCCTCAAAAGTGATTAATGCACTCCGATTGCTGTTTCGGAATTGTGATTAGGTATTGTTTAACAAAGGGTCATTTCAGGTCACGGTGTCAGATAATGACATTTCAATGCTTTCATATCTTTGTGTAACAAACGACGATACAGATGAAATGAAAGAAACTATCTTGCATTTCTTTGTGTACCAAACGACGGTATAGAATGAAATGAAAGCAACGAACTTTCATAACTTTTTGTACCATACCGCGGTACAGAATGAAATGAAAGCAACGAGCTTTCATATCCTTCTGCCGGCTGGTGTCGGCTGTGAGTACAGATTCATGTGAAAATGTATGAGATTTTTTAAATTTCGTTTCTAATCTCTATGTACTACACATGGTACACACAGAATTGATTTTTAATATATTTCTGTACCACGGTACACTTTCATGTGGTAAACAATGCTTAGAAAAATCAATTTATTTTGTCCTGATTTTGTCGGCTATCGTAGTATGAGCCATTATATGTTTTAGTTAAAACAGTCAACTGAATTGTATATTTACATTTCCATATCATAGTTATCCAGATCTTTTGGTCCTTATGCTAAATTTCAAAATAGTACTTATCATACATTTAAGTGCGGAGTAAATATTTTTCGTCGGGCTGTATTTATTGAACAAGAGGCCAAGGGCCACGTAGTATAACTGGAGCACATGTACTTCAATGCTAAAGTCATTGGTTGTGTTCCAATTTTTAAGTTTTGGGAAGAAACCATGTCATTTATGTTATATAATTAAACAATGACATATAATTGCAGTATTTGAATAACTATACGGAAGGTATGGTTGTCACTGTCACCATAGAAAATAACATATCTTACACGAAACAAGTTTCGTTTACGACTGTTTACATGTTAGCCTTCAATGTATACATGTCCCGAACAAAAAAATCCTTAACATCATTTAAGGTCCTCTAGTGACCTATTCTGATGATATGCTAGATTTCAGAAATGCTTCCACTTTACAAAACAACACAGTTATGAACATACCAGCTACTACATTTCGATAAAAGCATAAAAGTGTTTTTTTTCAAAAACAGAAACTACATGTTAAGCTGACAATGCTAATTTCCTACTTTCTCTCAACTCGGGCCCAGTTTGTAGTGTGGAGGCTGATATCACTGTCAGCTTTTGAAATATTAGCTCTCCCTTTCAGTTACAAGCTTGGTCAACTTAACACTTAAAAATCTATATGATATAGTATCATCCCACATCTACTGCAATGCACAGTCCATCATAAAATACTGTGTAATACATTTAAAAAAAAAGAACTGCGGCGACAAAATCTCGGTAGACAGTATCAGCATTGGCATATTGTTGTAGCCCGAAATTTCATACCTGACCTAGGTAGTCAACTAAATTATTATTGTATTTACTTGAACCATATGTTATAATGATGTTTATTATAGATAGAACAATTGACTGTTTTATGTTAAACGATTAAACGATTATCTATTACATGCGATTACCTTGTATTTTCTTTTATTACTATTTCATTAATTATATCATATATATTCCTATCCTACGTATTAAGTACAGTTGTGGGACCGCACAACGCACCAAAAAAACGTGCGCACATCGTGCATACATCGTTCACACACCGTCCGCACATCGTCCACACATGGTGCGCACAACTGTGCGATTTAGCAATCGTTCGCCCCGTTGTGCGCTTCTCTCCGCACAACTGTGCGATTTCTTATCAATTGTAGATCAAACTTACGGAATGACAAAAATACGGAAGGCTTATATGCGATAATGTACACTGTGGATATATCTGTAATTTCTCATCACAATAATCAAGATTATACAATTTCACAAAGCATGTTACACAGTATTGCAGCGACCGTTAGGCTGTCAAGAATGGGTTTGGCTCCAAGGTAACAGAACAGGTAAATAACAATTTGATGAGTGTCCGGAGTTTTACCTGACCAGTGCCTGACACACATAGCTGATATACAATACCGTTTGACCTTAATGAATAGTATTTGTTATTTGCATTCGTTTGCCTATAGCTACCCTTCACCTGGATTTTCACACCCCGGCCTTACCCGGCGAGTTACGTAAGTGCCTCAGGCGGGGAGAAAACTATGGTCCAGGTACATGTACAAAGTGGTTATGTTTACCTGTATACGGTATTGTGTTGTAATTTTACATGTGTCGATTAAGTTTGTTTAAAAACACAGAAAACACAATTTCTAAATATAAGAATGTATAGACAGAAATATTAGTTTATAGATGTTGCTAGAATATAGAAACATACGTAAACATCAAGTTTATATGTTTTAACACGAAACCGTATAAATTGTTAAGGCATTCCTCAATTTACACCAACCACGATTGTTATCGCACAACGTCCGTCCATCGTGCGCACATATGTGCGCAAGCAATGATCGTCCAGCTTTTTATCGTTCGCCCATCGTGCACACACCGTTCACACACCGTGCACACATCGTGCGCACACCGCACATCGTGTAACGTTGTGTGATCCCACAACTGTACGATACAAAGAAATGAGTTATGGATTCCCTATTCTATGATTAAATCAGTTATTGTTTCTATTTATTTCCAAAAAATATTTTGATTTTTTCCTCAGATCTTTGTATGTTTGTTCGCAATGCATGAATGAGGGTTAAAGCAATGCGTTGGGAACACTTCATTTACTGTGCTTTACGATATTCAAAATTAGAGTGATTTTGTTGTCTATGTAAGCATCAAACTGTTTTTTTTCTTGAGTGGATTTCGTATAATATTAGGACCAAAAAACTTGCATCAAGATACGAGATACAAGATACAAGAAACTTTATTTAACGTCGCATACAGGTCAACAAGGAACATTAGATCTTGAGAGCTATTATTGCGACAAACATATGTAAAAATAACAATAACATATTATATTACAAGTAAAGGGAGATAATCACATATGTTGATAAAAACAAACCAGTAATAATCATCACAGAAAAAGAAAGTATACATATCCCAGGTTTCTAAGTGATTGAGAGTCTCCTACCTACAACGGCCCCCGTGATATATATATAAAAATAGTGTTAATATATTAGAGGATTAAATGTGATCACGGATAAGTAGTATTCAGAATAGGTAAATAAAAGACATAGTTAATAGTGAATGAATATTTGTATATCACACAAGAACTACTTAGGACTTAGGATTAAAACACTATGAAGTGGAATATACATACAATGCTAATATAGCAAAATAAACAAATTGACAGAATATACACTCTTATAGTGTGAATTAATAATGATACCGAAATCAATTAACAATAATTTATCAAGTTTTGTAAAAATGTATATTTTAGAATAGAATTAAAACATAAAAGAAATGAGATAAGACAATAAAAGTATCACACAATCCAAAATGTCAGTTGACAGAGGTAACCAGGGCACAGTATGAGGTATCACTCCTTGCAGATATTGGAAAGGCAGATGGAGCCATCCCAGGAATGGACCAGCCTCCTGAATTCTTTGAAGTTGTCAACTTTTCTGAAGTCATTTTGGAGACGGAGCAAACGATTTATGTCCATACTTCACAGTGTTGACCCTGGGCACCTCTGCAGTATTTTCTTTCCTGAAGTCATAATTAGACATCTTAATATTTACAAGATTATAAATATATTCAGGAGATTTTTTTTATAATTTTAAAAAACCTCACAACCCATTTTCTTCAGACGCCTTACATGAAGCTTGTCGCTGTTGGTAATACTGAGTAAGTGTCTGAAGGATGAGTTGTGATCATTTTGTATAAACCTTAAAGCTCTTTGTTGTATCTTTTCTAGTTTTCTAACACTCTTCATGAAGAGTGCCAAACAAAAGGACAGTAGTTAAAATTTGAAACAATAAATGAATTATAAATTACAAGTCTACCTTGTTTGGTTAAACAACTCCCAATTCGCTTTAAAATGGACAATTGCCTTGAGGCTTTCCTACTAATTTAGAGATATGAGCTTCAAAGTTTAAAAATGAATCAAAGTTCACACCTAAAAGTTTGACAACACTGTCAGGAACAATATCTATTTCGCCAATACTAAAAGACTATATCATCTACCGAACGTTTCCCTATACAATTGGCCTGGAATTTATCAGGGTTTGCTTTCATCCGGCATCAGTTTCAATAAACCGAATGAATCGAGTCAATGACTATAACTAGAAAGTTTTGATTATATAAAAATATGGACTTTATTTATTTTACAATAATTATGAAACAAGTTATTTCAACTGATATTAATCACTCTTGTTCCTGTTAGCGCATTTACAAAGTTTTGATTGATAGAGGATAGAGAGGAAGACTCACACGGACACAAACTGAATTAGCTTCTTACTCATTAAGTAGTATACACTTACACAGGTAATGCTGCTAGAAGTGTTGGCAGCTATAGTTCCTGTCTAACTTAAGTATACAATGTACAAATGCAGTAGGGAAAACACTATTAAGAACAAGACGTCTTTTTATTTTTTTAATTATTTACGAAAATATATTCTTCACACATAGCTTTCTTGAAACATCTGCTACTTGTACTGACTACTTGGTCTTGTCACGCGGATAAAGACATATTTTAATCATAATGTTGATTGCCGTTTATAATCTTTCTATTATACATGTAATAAATGAAAAAAATAAGTAAAAGGCAATTTAACTTCGCTATTTATGTATTAAAAGGGTTTAGTAAAATGGATGGTACAATGATAGGTCGTTTATAGACCAACACCAGTACCATTTGCTTTTTTTAATGACGATGCTTTGAGACCAGACCTATATAAATTGCTATACATTGTAATTATTGAATTACTTCCGTTTGACCCCTTTTGAGATATTAGGGGTCACAGGAGGGGCACCAAAATATGACATGTTTCATTTCGCAGTTCAAATAAATTCAATATCCTTTAAAAACATAAACTTAGTCAAAATAAATTATTCAGATGTTTTTACGATATAACACCAGTGTAATGCAATGTAATAAAAACTCAGTTGTTTTAAATTCTGCGCAAAGTGACCCCCTCATTTTCACCATGAAACTTTGTTAAAATGTCAATAGAAAGTGAACAATGAATGCACGTTGTGCTTTTCCTGTTAACACTCAGAAGGAATATTTATTCATACTAGGTCCTATAATATTCCTCCTACCATCCAAAATAAATGGGGTTGTAGTTGACAAAATACAACAAATCTGATCTACACCAGATCTGGATACTCCAGGTAAAATAGAATAGAAGATATGCCCCGGACGAACTTTCTGAAAAGTTAAGGTCATAGGTCAATTGACAAACTTTTTCAAAAGTGAAAGTCAAAGGTCAAGTCATATGTCACAGTGACTTAATTCTTGCACTATGCACTCCACCATCCGAAGATTTCGTTGTACACCAAATCTGGTTGCTCCAGTTGAAAAAGTTAAGTAAATATGTCATGGACAAACTCTTTTAAAAGCGAAGGTAAAAAGGTCAAATCATATGTCAAAATGACCAAATTCTTCTACTCTGCACTCCGCCATCCCAAGATGTCATTGTACACCAATTCGTGTTACTTCAGTTGAAATGGAATAGAAGATAAGTCAAACTTCTCGGACAGATGGAAAGAAGGAAGGACGGGTATCTTTATATATATAAATAGTTGTCATGTATGCTGTACAGTATGATTTAATTAGTGTTTTAGTGTTTAAGAGTTATCTCCCTTTTGCATATGTATGTGTTCTCCGTGTAGAATATCGTGACCTGTTTCTAAATATAGTCTTTTGTGCTTGTTTACAGAGTGTAGGAATTTAAAACCGTTTTTATGTACCGATAAAGCTTTTTTGTTTTGTAATCCAGCCCGCTACACACATATGTGCTTTAGTTAGGAAAAGCAGACGATCAGTTTTCTGGCGGGCAGTACATGTAATCTACCATAAACAAGGACTAGCGCCATTATATACATGAGTACTTAGGTAACGTTTTCAATCACTGTTGTTGTAACTTTATCATTAATGTTTGCAGGTGAATCCTTAAAATTAACAAAACTGATATGATGTTTGCCGGTATCAACGACAGTTAAACTTTATTGATGAAATTATAAAATGTCTCAAGAGTGCAAATACTTTGTATAATTTACCCTCTGGAATACATTAATGAGACAAAAATAATTTAAAATGTAACCTTTTATTTTTTGCCGCTTTGTGCCGCATTGTTCAGGTTTTTGTCGTATCCTCTTCTCATGAACACACTTTCAAGGTAACTGATGTTAACACCTTTCCTGTGATTTTGCGAGTGTTTTATTTACCTACCAGATTTAGCCGTTAGTGTAAAGCTGACTGAACCATATATGCACTAGCATTGATGTTACACACCGTGATTACCCATTGCTGCCCGATATAGCAAAGATCAAATAACTTAACACTATAAGGTTCAACAAACCCCTTAAAAGATGTTATAGTCACCCGAAAATCCAATACCCTATAAAACCTTGAGTTCATGTATGTAGTGTGCCTATACTGAACATGACCATTTGCGATTAAATGATACATAGCTACGTTGAAGTAAGCCGATAATTAAGGCATTTAGGCTGATGTCTTCATTAAAATAGTTCACCGAACCTATCACAGGTCAATCTCCTATACGAAGCATCTATTGCAACGTGATTTCATATTACTTAATGTTTACTCATATCCATAGGTCATGCGGGGCTTAATTGATCTACAGTTTTGTATTGCTAGCTGTGAAATGTATTAGGGCTTGCAATACATACCCGACAAAAGAAAAAGCTACTTCAAAGAATTCGGTACATACTAGATGGATGGAGAACGTTTTATTTTTCCTGTTTTCAGTAAAACGTTAATTTCAGTGACCACTATGGAGATTGTTTCATATCTTGTAGACTTTTCAATATGAGTTTATGAAATTATAAAACATAAAAACAATCTAATCAAGACTTTATTGCACTAAGCATGAAGTGTGACACTACATTATTAACCACGAGAGGCCTATGTTGTTTGTTGCCTCTGTCCATGTTGTTGTTAATACCTGTTGTCATATTTAACGAGAACGACACATATCAGATGATAGCGAAACCTACTTTGTTATATACTAAAACGTTCATGTAGCGATACGAATCTTAATCCCTATGATACATTTTAATGTACAACATGTAAAATACATATGCCCATATATCTTTTTTAAGTAATACGCATCCAACCAACATTTGTTTGTTCGGATCCAGTGACAATATTAGTTCTAAAACAAAACACGAAGACCAAATTTTGTTAGCACTTTATTTATACCTATGTATACAATTTGTACACGAACAACTACCACATACGAATTTTATCACTACATTTATTTAGATTTTCAGTATTAATTCACTTGACCTCACGTATTCAAGATAATTATTTATTATAATTAGCCTTCGGTTACAAGCTAACCAAAGGGATATGCAATTACAACAGCATATTTTATATAAGTAACCTCTGTTTATTTATATATTTATATTGTATTATTGTTTAATAGTGACTGTTTATCTATGTTATATGTTGTGATATGTAAGTTGGCATGTTCCTGTCTTGATAAAGGGGCGAATGATCGCCCTGAAAAATTGACAAATGTCTTTGTATACAAGTATAGTATCAAAATATTGCCGGATTAAAAAAATCAATAAATCATCTTCATGCTGTAACTAGTAAGTTCACGTTCATCTTGTAGTTGTACTTTCACCTTATCGTTCTAATTCCAGTTTACAGTTTATTTATAATCTGTCAAGACGTTTTCAACACTATTTCTACTAAGAAGCGTGTAAGCGCTTATCAAAAATACGAAACCGAAAATAACGTCAGGCGTGAATCAACTAAAACACATTTATATGATTTTGGAAAACATGATGGTATAGTTCATTTTCAAAATTTCTATTCTTTTCATCAAAATTGATATAAGTATGCCAAACTTTAGTAATCACTCGAGCTAACGTATGGAACTCGTTAATAAATACGGGAATATTTCTAAAATTTCTGAAACTAAATAGTGTATAAAATATATAAAAACACCGACGAAACCGATCAATGCCTCCATATATGTTAGTTATTCGTGTAAAGTGTGTTCATTACTTTTTTTAAACAAGCGTATCATATCATGTACACGCAACATAGAAACACTTTTAGGAAAAATTAAGGGACAAAAAAACTTCATCCGAACAAATACATATAGAGATTGCTTTAACTGAATTTACTATTGCAGAAAGTAAACCGAATACAGTAACTGAGTTTAGGTTACAGAAGACTTATCTGATAAGATGTAGAAGTCGGATTCAAGTTCAAAGTCTTTATTATCAACCAGGAACAAATGTCTCCTCTTTTGTGATTACTTACCATTAAAGCTGAAGAGATATTATCATGTGTATGTATTTAACTGGTACAAACGCTATTTATCATATCAAGAAAAAATTTCCTGACTTTTAATCAAATTTTGCACAATATATATTTAGAGAGAGAAAAAACGTATACAATATTTAAAAAAATCAAATTAAAAGGTCACTTCAACATGCAAAAGTAGTACTTCTATATTAAAACAGAAATAAACATTAACAGTATTTACCTCGTTACGAATAGCACCCCGTTTCACGTGTGGAAATATCTGATGCCACAATGCGGAAAAGGCGACGTTATGAAATTAAAACATTTTTCAATATAGTTACCGTATACGTTAGAAAGATGTGATAATTTTTTCTGCGCAAACTTTGATTGCAAATATTGGGTATGCTATATCTGATTGACAGATAAGTTTTTGTCCAAAAAGCTCAGGGGATAGTTGGAAAACGCACTCGCCTTTCATAGAAACGGTTGGCCTGTGTTCAAATCCCTTTCGAATATGGATAGGTATGGCATTAACTGCACGATCACGTGGGTTTTTCTTCTGATACTCAGAGATTTTCAATCTCCTTCCGTGAGCTACCGTCCGGACCAAAAACAGTTATTATAATAAACTTATCATTGGTAATTTATAATTGATGTTAAAAATAATTGAAAATTGTTTTAATTAAGATATATACAATAAAACGTTTTTTTTGTATTTGATTACAAACGCTGTTTTTTAATCAATGTTTCAGTGAACGTCAAACAAAATTGAGTAGATGAGATATAAACATACATCAGACCCCCTTCACGTGATGTAACACACAGTGACATCCAGGGGCTTTCCTTTAGTATATATGAATACCAAATAACAAATAACAAATTCAAAATCATTAATTATACTACAACAACAATATGCTTGAATAAAAACACTAGTTTGCCATTTACAGAATTCAAAGAGCCAGTATATATATGAAATATTAAAATAAAAATAACAGTGCTGCCTTATAAATAAAGTTTTGTCTTACTCATATTTCTGTTCTGGATATAACGAAATCAAAACAGGTAAACAGTTTGTTTTAAGTGGGAATCAAAATTCACAACTTTCTCTTCTGAATTCACCACCACTGTGTCCATGTTAGATCTCATACAAAGTTTACATCTAATTGTATACATTTCATTGTTACATGTATAAAGCACTACAGCGCAGACAATATATATTTAAAACTATTACCTACATATACATATACTACCATAAAGTTACAAAGTACATATTGATTTAAACTAGAATCTTTAAATTATGAAAACATTTTTTTAAAAAGACAAGGAAGGAACAGTGGGCTGCCAAAATTGTAAGATACCATCCATCCAGATAAATCCGAAACCAAAACCAAGTTCTCATTAAGTATCAAACAATAAAGTTTTATGTGTGCTGTCATATTGCTGTGACATATATGCAATAACTTCCTAATCAATATAAACTTCCCTCCTAAAGCCAACCAAACTTTTGCAATTTTAGCTTATTCATACCACAGTAAAACAACACGCGATAACAAACCACACCTTAAACTTTTCAAAATATAACCACACAAAAAACATTAATAAAATATAACAGAACAAACAGAATATTGTAATCAGCCCTATGTCCGTATATTAATGAAATAAAATATCCCTGCTAAATTATCATTGACTTTACATTTACTAATATTAAATCAGAAAAAAAACATGATTCTCTTCATAACTTTATCGAAACCGATACACTACGTTCTACCCTAAGAAGCATATCGTGATTAGATCATGAAAAAATACGGGAAAATAACAAAAATATATATAACAAAAACAAAACAAAAATCACGTTGTCGTAAAAATTGAATTTTAGACAAATATTTACATTCTTTATGTGCCTTATAGGTCTTTGTTTATGTCAATACAAACTAATCAGTTCAACATTCATGCAATAATAACTTATGTATACCAAAATAAAACAACTCGACATAAATAGTAATAAACCACACCTTAAACTATCAAATTACCCCACACCCCACACCCCAAAATAAAAAAAATCTGAAAAATAATAACAAACAGAATACTGAAAACAGCCTTATTTTTTGTCTATGTCCGCATATTAACAAAATAAAGTATTCCTCCAAAATTATCATTGGTTTACTTCTATTTAATCAAAAAGCCATGATTTTCATCAAAACATCGAAACCAGTACACTACGTTTTACTCTATGAAGCTGCCTGATAGTGATATCGTAACAAAATAAAGTATTCTCCAAAATTCTCATTGATTTACTTATATTTAATCACGAAAGTCATGTTCTATTTAATAAAGCTTACCGATAGTGATATCATTACTTAATTATAAAAATGAAATAAAATATAACACAAACAAAACAAAAAATTATAATAATTATAACAATTGAATTTTTAACAAATATTTACGTTTTCTACTTCAGACATTTACAGTTGATCTGTTGTTTAACATTCCATTGTTACTGTGTTACATGTATTAAAACGAAACAGTACTGTTCCTATGAAACAGTTCAAAAACATGTTAATCATATTATTCTTGCACATAGCGATGTACACGTATATATATATATAGACATCTCATTGATGTGATTAAGGTGTTCGTAATCTTCGGCACGTACGTTCCAGGATGGTGATTGCCACACACGCTCCGGATATTTAACCCTTTTCAACATTAAAAAAGGCATATCTAACATCATCCAACGCATTTTATCTCTTACAACGATAATTATTTGATCTGTAGTTGTAAGACGAATACTAATGAGATCACACATATATTTCATTCTACTGGGAATGTAAATATGATGTCTATATCTATGTGAAGGTTTCTATACAGATATTAGTATTTATTTGTCATGTTCGTACCGTACCATTGATGCATGTATCGGATTATATGTGTTATTTGTCATGTTCGTACCGTANTACGTAAGAAGACCATCTGTGTCACGCATCTTTGTATCATCGTTTTGACAAAGGTTATCATAAAATGATATCAGGCTCACATCATGAAGTAGTCCGTATCATGTTCCGAAAATCAATACTTTGTGCTTTGTTGTTAGATTTATACCAAACTGCCCAAACACAATTTCTTACGTTACATCTCCTCCATGGGAATGCCATCAGTGGCATTTGTAAGGAAGTGACGCAGATAATCAGTTCGGTCAACATCATCATGCTTTTTTCAAAGACGATTTATGTCATTACTCCAATCTGGTCGATGATGGAATAATTTTCTTAGCGGCTGAGTTCAAAATATTTATGCAAGTTAATGTATAATCACATGACGTGTGCGTCAGGATATCAGCATACAAAAAGTCGGCGAAAAGTCGTGAACAAGCAATTAAGTAGGGCGATAAATCCTCGCGTTAAGACAGAGTGTGCTTCAAAATAGAAAAAGTGAGTTTCCTCTAGCCTACAGATCCACGATTTACGCTACCAATATTAGACACGTCCTTTCATTGGACGTTCACTACAAACGCTATTCCGTCGGATCAAACCTTAGTTAATACAGTTGCCGAAGATCCTGAGTCTCCAAAGAGGAGTCGCACGGTCAAACTATTTATGAATAAATTCTCAACACCGAATTCGAAGAGATCTGCACCAGGTACTGCAGGGTATACACTAATCCAACCTGTTGTCGCGATGCACGTGTCATTAGGTATATCGCTACTGATAACTACGTCAGCACCAACGCTTCTTCCAGCAACTCATCAAAGGCAATATCCGGCTCGCGTCAAGAAAGACGTGTTTGTACAAGTAATACTTATATTTTGTTAACGTCGTGTGCATTGTCTTTTAACGTGGTGGTGCAAATAGCTACTCTGAATAACTCGTAAAATAACGCGGTAAAGTGAAGAAACGTTGCTTATCTCATAAGAAAAATCACATGGGAAACCGCCGTGTCATCGGAAAGATACTTTACCCTTTCAGATATTACTTCCTTTTCCCACGATCTCGGAGTGATAGAGTGAGTAATTTGAAGCTCATGCCAGATAGCACACAGTAGTACAGTATGTCATAGAGATCATAGCTACCGTTTCACTATATATACTTTGCTATTATATGCTAGTATCTCTGACCGACACTGTGTCAAAGACACAGTAAATACCAGTTTCCGTAACAAACTCGTTCGGAAAGATATGCTTGACCTATACGGCGAGCCAATACCTACCCTCGTCTAAATCGTAACCATCTGATGAAAAGTGCACGTTACATTAACGGTATTCATTCGCGTTTTTTTTGGTTTAGGAGAAGTACTTGATACAGTCTGTTTTACTGTGGTTTCACATCTTTAGAGAGTGTTATATTTAGATGGTGTCCACAGAGGGCGGATGAGAATCAATTACAACTTCTACACGATGCCTTAAACAAGGGATTGACGTGTGATTTAAAAGGAAACGATGCTAATTCCTGTGCTGAAAAAAACACATTTACCTGTATTAGAAGGTTATTGAAAGAAAATGTGTCCATCTTCCTATCGATGCCAAGCGTCTCTTCTACAGCAACCAGAAATGTAACATTTGCAGCAGGACAGTTGGCAGGATACTATTGTAAAATTTCATGAGATTTCTAACATTTTCACTTACATTTTTATCATAATTTAGGATAGCATTTCATCCTATGTTGATCGAAACCCCTTAAACTTTTAATGATTTTCAGTACACATCATGATTGGTTCAGATGTAAACGATGTAGTTGACTCTCAGGTCCCTGTTCACCGCCCATGTCTATTTCGAATTGTGTTAAAACTTATGCAAGAGACAACCTATATAGACCAAGATAGTTAGAATAATGGAAGTGGTACAGGAAGGAGACATTTGAGACTTTCACGAAGATTTCATCACCCGCATGTAACTTAAATACGCCGCAGAGGAAGCTTGTGTAGAAGCCACTTGACTGCTTTCCTCCGCCATATTTATTCATCATCATCATGATCGCCCCTGTGTTTGGCAGGAGGTAGTGTTCCCGTAATAGCATATGGTATACCTGTGCATTCAGATCGGTTGGTGGTGTCTGGAATGTGATGGAGGAGTAGACGAAATACAGGCCGTACTGTTTGACCTGAATACTCCGTTTGTCGGGGTCGTACACCAGTAGTTGGCTGGTCATCGACAGGTTGTGGTAGTCATGTCCTTCCCAGGGGATCCTAGGCGCTATTAAATATATAACACATATTATGGTTAGTGGTCACATGACACTCTCAATCGCTCATCTCATTTGATCCAGATCGTAAATCGCATCCTTGATAGTAAAATCACTCTATTAGATATTGGTCCATAGCAATCATAACTCGTTAACTATCTTTACGAAGATTGCAATAATTTGCTAATTAGTTCAGCATGTGTAAAATTTGGTTTCGTTATTTTTGTAGTTCTTTTAATTTAAATAAACTTTCAATTATTTTATGATCATAAAGTGTCATTCGTTGACAGATACTGCCAGGAACACACGAACATATCAAAGACGCAGTACGTAATCAGAGTATGCATGAATCAGATGTATTGCATAAGTTTGGTCATCATCTACTGAAATTCTAAAATGATATTACAACACCTCCATCTTGTCAGAGAGTATAAGGCAGTACAAAATATTATTGAATAACAAATATGTTATATTTGGTAATACACCATTTATCTCCTGTAGGTTTCCTCGATAAATCGACTAAAACTGTACAGTGATGTCCTATGTTAAACAAAATCTATTTGTCAATGGCTTTTCAATGTATTGAACATACCCTATATTTTGTCAAATATTCAGCATATAAATTAACAATACATAACTAGAAGCAAGAACAGCTCACACATGTATATCAGAATATTGTTCTTTGAGGAAAACATATTTCCGTCTGAACTAAATCTCTAGGCATGACTTCATATTTGTTTTCTCTTCTTTACCTCGAAACTATAAGACGGTTATCAATTATTTTTTGAAGATATTGATATTATATATTTCAGCTGAACTTACACATAAAGAGTTAATAGGACTTTGGTTTCAATCATTTTCAAATGCGTTTGCGTAGAGATTAACGTCTACGCGTAGACTTGTTGCCGTGGAATGAAAAACGTCNGAAATTCTAAAATGATATTACAACACCTCCATCTTGTCAGAGAGTATAAGGCAGTACAAAATATTATTGAATAACAAATATGTTATATTTGGTAATACACCATTTATCTCCTGTAGGTTTCCTCGATAAATCGACTAAAACTGTACAGTGATGTCCTATGTTAAACAAAATCTATTTGTCAATGGCTTTTCAATGTATTGAACATACCCTATATTTTGTCAAATATTCAGCATATAAATTAACAATACATAACTAGAAGCAAGAACAGCTCACACATGTATATCAGAATATTGTTCTTTGAGGAAAACATATTTCCGTCCGAACTAAATCTCTAGGCATGACTTCATTTTTGTTTTCTCTTCTTTACCTCGAAACTATAAGACGGTTATCAATTATTTTTTGAAGATATTGATATTATATATTTCAGCTGAACTTACACATAAAGAGTTAATAGGACTTTGGTTTCAATCATTTTCAAATGCGTTTGCGTAGAGATTAACGTCTACGCGTAGACTTGTTGCCGTGGAATGAAAAACGTCCAAGGAATAATGTCGATGACATAGACTTTTAATTCATAGATATCATGCACCCATCTCAACGTGGTATCGTCGTCATCGACAAGTTGATAACATACAATGTTATTTAATGTATCGCAACTGTCCAATATTTGTAGTTGTATATATTTAAATGAATACAATATATCGATGTTTAACTTGACACTCTTCAAATTTGTTAAATTGTGTTCCCAATTATGTTTTAAAGGGCCTGTTTCCAGTAATGGTAATTCTCCATTCAATCCACTCGTACTGTTCCCCATATCTTTCATCTGGTATATATACCAAGACTACACACGATGCTCTATTACTGTTCTGGGTAAAACTGAAAACCGACATTTCCTGGAGTCAGTGTTCTTCTCTTTTTGGAATTTCCAAGTCAAGTGTGTCCAAAACTTTCCACTCCATAGTACAGGCATTAGACACATCGATAGTCCCACAATTTCTAGGTCCGGATCACTTGACAAGAGAACAGTTGCTCGGGCACAATACTGTCTTTTCAGAAGCATTTTTTTGGAGATAAAGCCACAGCCATATTAGATGGCACCTATATTTATATCCAGAAAAAGCTCCGACCACATGCTCCAGAGAATGTCCTACTGTGGCCAGAAGAAGAAAAACTATCTAAATTCATGAGCATCGCCTTACCAGATGGCTACATTCTGGACACAGTAGGACCATTCACTGGCAGCGAAAATGATGCTACAATTACAAAAAAAGTCATGGACAAGCTAGTTACTTGGCTACAACCAGACGACAACGTTGTCGTTGACCGAGGTTTTAGAGATGTCCTACCAGTTCTCGAAGCCTCTGGCCTCAATGCTAGCATGCCGTCATACCTGAAACCCGGTCAAAGTCAACATTCTGACGTCCAAGCAAATCTTGACAGAACTATCACCAAATCGAGGTGGATTGTGGAATCCTATCATGGTCGTCTGAAACACTGGACGTTCTTCCGAACGCAATTGGTGTCTAACAGCTTTATCAATGTCATCGAGGCTTTGCTTCGAACCGTCACAGCCTGTCTGAATGGTATTAGAGGACCGATCTACCAGAGATCTCCAGAGAGAGATGCCAAAGATAGGCTAATGGCTGAACGTATGAAGGACCGTTTGACAACACCGAATGGTTTAGCTCAGAGAGTCAAGACAGATCCGGATCTATCTAGACGGGCAAGGTCCGAGTTTGTCAAGATGGATGCATCTTCCGTACTGTTTCCCCGTCTCGATCTTGATTACTTGAGAACCATTACGTGTGGAACGTATCAGATATCTCTGGCTCCTGGTTACATCGCCGAACATTTAAGTGATGACGGAGACTATGAGGTGTGGCTTTACCAGCACTCCCCAGACCTTCTCCGATGTCAAATACATTCTCGACACAAAAGCCAAACGAAATATAACGTTTGGATACGGTTCACCGTTTCACCCGATGTTGAGGCCCCAATAAAGGACTACTACTGCCAGTGCCCAGTTGGAGAGAGAACGATGGGAATGTGTGCGCACATCTCCAGTATCTTGTACTACCTTGGGTATTACAGGACGCTGGAAAACCCTCGACCATTACAACCACAGGTAAAGAAATTCCGACAAAACTTGAAATAGTTTTCCATGCGGCAACGGAGTGCATATGTCGAAAGTATGTTTGGGGCTCGATATGAAAGATCCCCGTTACCATGTGACTAACCAAACTTATAAATATAGGTATTATACAATCGCCCGTAGCTATGAACACTCCCGTAAATGCGAAAACCAACCAAAATCATAAGGAACACGTTTTGTTTGTTGTTCTGTCTATTTGTCAGCCAATGTCTTCAACCACGGGGACTTGTGAAGTAGCCATCTTGGATTTTTTTTATGAAAAAGTGTTTCTCTCACTTTTTTTCATATCTGTGTACATATTCTCAACATACCGAGCAAATACTCTCGTTTTTTTGTTAATTATCTAAAGAAAGTCGAAAATCGGCAATTCAACCATAGGCTAATTCAACCCAACATTTGAAAATGTTCCACCACTTACATTTTGATGATTTTTCCTCTCATCAATAGCATATTACGTACTGTTTAATAGGATAAAAATTGGTTTGCATCCAACGCCCATAAAAGGGTGTATTCTCTAAAAAACACAGTTTTTGTGTCTAAAATGTTATCATCGAAAATGGCATTTTTGAGATTGTTTCTTCCATAAAACAGCCAAATGGCGCGATGGAAACATGATTTTTTGTCACAATCATGCCATGAATGTATTCTTTACGGTGACCATCATTTGATTAGATTTTCATTAATATTTTACATAACATGCACATTTTATCAACACTTAGACAGCTTCTGAAAGGTACAACTTTGAGGAGCCATAAAAAACAAACCAAGTGACCTAAATCTTTATACTTTATAGATTTGTGACCACAACGGCATGGGCAATGCACCACCAACAGGAAATTTGAATCAGAGAA
>NW_018403434.1:1885898-1915809 GCF_002113885.1 Mizuhopecten yessoensis | reverse complement strand
ATTTTGTTTCAAATTACTATTTAAAAGATTAGCTGCGGAGTTGTCTTTTATACACGACCTTGTAAGGCCTGTATCTTTTGTGGAGATACAGACAATTTATCAAATATATATGATTCAAACGCTTCATAAAAAATTACAAAATGTAGTTATATCTAATGTAAACTTGTTTATTACCAGTCCTTTAATTAAAGGGAAACTATTTTGCACACATCACTATTACATTATCAACTTTGGAGGAATTACTTCCCCTTTACGTTTTAAAATGTAGATGTCGGATTATGTAGATACTATGTTAACCACTGATATTGCTGTTGGGAGAGGACTTATATAGGCAATCAATTATGCCTACTCCTGTTTGACTTCATTTGTCAATAAAAAATGTCAAAAATGAAATTGAATTCACAACAGCAGTTCCTGTTTCTCTTGATTTTGTATCATCCACAGTTACTGTGACTTCATTTTCTGAAACCAATAATAACGAAGAAAATATATCATTCTCAATCAAAACTCGTGTATAAGCAGTCATATTGAGTCCTATTTAATACAGGCTTAATCCGCAATTTCAATTGTTTGCAAAGCCTACCATAAGGACTTTGTGCTTACTTGTCGTTGACATAATCAGACAACTGTGTCCATTTGAAGCTCCTGTTTATGTCTGCTTTATTCGCGTTAAGTCGAGGTGAATGAAAGAACCACGGAACAGGACATTGCATTACTATTCTGGGGGATCAACATGTATAAGTGTATAGCCATTTGCAAAATAATAGTTCTTTCAAACTGTTTGCCAGAAATTGGTTTGATTGTGATAGTATGGCATATTACCAGCCGATGTGGAGTGACAAATGTGTCCATTGACAACAGAGATATTCAAAAGCCAATCGGTATTACCACCACACTGTTAGATCATAATGTGCACAATGGAGCCGGACACATATTGATGGGGGGTTCCAACGTAGAAAATAGACAACAAAACGTGTGAATAACGAAATCAAAGTGGAGAACGTAAGCGTTGCGATATCGGCAACAAATATCCATTGTTTCTGTTAGCATCTCAAGCTTAAGGGCACACAAAACAAAACAGCGGATTTCTAAGTACTAACTTCTTCGCCTATTAAGACCATCCCTATCTACACAGTTGCCCCCTCCCCTCCCTTGTTACCCCGTGCGTTCACCAAACCGGCAAAGTTGTAAGATTCGTGTAAAACACATCACGTACAAGCATTTGAAATGTATCAACATAAAATGTAAGGATAAAACATTCCACAAAATGTTAAACTTTATGGTACAAAGTTATCGTCTGAGAACCGGAAAATATGATCTTATTAAATCCTTACAGTTATTGTCTTATATATATACACTCATGTATGTTCAATATATGTGATTCGTTTCAACAATATATCGAAAATGTAGACACAGATATTAAGTATGGGCCGCTAACAGTTTACTTAACAAGAGAGCATGGATATACATAAACTGTCTGAGATAAAAAGTTCACTTACCCGTAGAAGGCGAAGGACCGTGGACACGATCTTCTATGGTCGGCCAAGTATGTGTTGTAATTACAGTAACTCACCGAACTAGGATAACAATATGCAGATGACTCTTTTAAATGAAGTAATTCTTAGTATTCAACAACCACATCGATAGCGCTAGTAAAACGTAACAAAGAACTAATACAGTATTTCAGCGTAAATGTATTTTACGATAGTTTGGGTGTATGTCATTCATTAATTACACTTTTGATTTAAGTCGCAATTGCTAAAGTACCCACTAAATCACATTGATTAAGACCACACCTGAAAACATGTATTTTCTCGATGATTGTTACGACGGACACATCCAAAATGCACATTGCGGAAAATGTATTTCAAATCATCCGTCCTTAGTGTTAGATACACAAACTTACAGAGGTCATGGCTTGGAACGATTTACAGAACCAACCTCGGTGGTATCGTCCGAGGGCTTTTTACCTGTAAATGATTCTTTGTCGTTGAATTATTAATGTACAGATGACTTAATTTTCATGTAGTACAAAACAATCCAAACGTTAGCCCGGAGACCATCATCGTAAACGGAAGGACTGATAAATGGACAGGACGATTGAGTACCCCCTGTTTATTAACTCCGTAGGTGGGGTTCTAAGACTTTCACAGTGTTCTTAGTCATGGAAACTAACGTTTATATTGCGTGCGAGATTGCACGGGGGATCCTCCTATATTACTCTTATCTACAAACTAAACAAAGTAAATTTTGATATCGTCAACACTTATTCTTGTTACTTTTTATACTACTGCTATACTCTTTCCGGTATCGGTAAAACACAATAACTTTGTTAGAGATGAAAACATTTCAAGCGCTGTGATCGATATAATCATAAAACACATTGCAAACATTGTGTTTATGGAAATCGATCACAGCAGTGAGTCACAGTCAATAGTCATGTCGACCTTGAAATGTCATATTAACATAAAAAGTTGTAATAAAGCGGGACGAAAACATCTATTAAATGAACCCTATTCTAATGATATAACGTCTGTATTCTAAATAAGCACTTTTATTGAAGAGAAACTTTACGTATAAAACATAACCAATCTACATACCAGTTGAATTTGAACTTCTCAGCTGCTTGTTGTCAAGAAACATATGAGCAGCGACCTCCCTCTTTTTCCTGAATGCTGGTATAGCCGATGTTGAAGGTCCATGGCCCGACCCTCCTACATATCCAGCAACCGCTCCAACAGCTGAAACGTATAAATATGTTATTATTTCACACCAACACAGTGTTTTGTTCTAACAACAACCACCAGTCACAGTGGTTTGTTAATAATCGTTTCAATGTATCATCTTACCATATCATTTATATACATGTACACATGTAAGTACCATTAAGCACTCCTATCTGAAGTTTTGAATATTGCTGTTCTGTTTGTATCTAGTCATTAACAAAATGATATCCACAATCAAAGACTCAGCACACGTTGGTATTTGTTGTTTTGTATCAATGTTGTTTCTTCAATAAATCCGAATTCTACTCAAAGGGCGCTATATTTCTTTTGAAAATTACCGTACAATTGTTAAAAGCTATTAATCGGAAAACTTTTACATGCACAAGATACAACATGCAGACGAATCCCTATCCGACCACTGACCACGTTCGGTATAGCTAAACCAGCGCCCTTGGTCTTAGCGCGTCGCTAGAAAACCTAGTGTGCCAGAAAAGCAATATTTCTCCCTCCTTTTCTTTGGCTGTTACATTGTCCCTCTGCAAAGAAGTCTCGTCTCGAGACTTGGATAGTAGATATCTAGTTGGTGTTCCCTGTGTAACAATGTATACTCCCTAGCCACTGAGGACTGGCCTGATATGGTGCAATGTCCATACGCCACAGGGTCACGACGCTGCCATCAAAAGTAAGCTAGCTTGCCAGGAGGATAATTGTTCTCCTTCATATCCCTTGCTTGTTCAACTTTGTTCTCCTCCGAGAAGGCTGTACTCGGGAATGGGCCTGGGGAATCCCACGGGTCTCCTGTGTACCAAGGCATTTTCACTTTTTAGCTTGCCGGAAAGGCACTATTTCTCCTTTATACTCCTTGGTTGTTACAACTTTAACGTAAATATATCAATTCTGAAAACAAACTGATACCTTGTCGAGCTTTTTATAGCAAAATCATTATTTAAAGACTTCCGAAGCTGATAGATGTGAACCTTGAACCTCCGACCAATTCTCGGTCGCAGTAGCTAACTAAGCTACGTTAATAGTGGCAGATTCATTGTCCAGTCTAAATACAAAATGAAAGGTCAGGGAGGTAACCGTATGTAAATTGTACGATAAACGTTCAGTGAGACAGAGGTCTTTAAATATGTAAATCTGTCTTTATATTATCTTAATCTAATACATAACATGTGAACTATTGTTTATAAAGCAGATAGTACACCAATTCCCTTGTTTATACTTGTGTTCATTTAACAGTTGAATTCTGTGAGAAGATGTTATTAAAGAAAATAGTTCAATTTTGCAATAAATCCGCAAACAATGCCAAATGATGGACGACTTTCAAACAAAAAAATATATATAATAAAAGCAAATCTAACGCCTTAACTTCAAACTATATCTTTTCCTTCTAATTTCAACACTATTTATTGACAAAAATCAACTGAATTGGATATTAGGCAACTCTATCTTCAGCAACATCCAACGCTGAGAGTATTATGTATACCTTTGAGATATTGACATTTTAGATAAATAAGGGGGAAGTTACTCCTCCAAAGTAGAAAAAATGAAAATGTTGTGTGAAGATTGTCTCCCTTCCATCGGTTTTACTTTATCTAAAAGTCAATTCCACAACAAATAGATACTTTGTCTATTGTTAAGGTCACACCAACTCTTGAATATATTGAGACTGTTTGTACACTTTCAAAGGCAGGATTTCCTTCTATAAG
Organism: Mizuhopecten yessoensis; assembly: GCF_002113885.1. NCBI lineage: Eukaryota > Metazoa > Mollusca > Bivalvia > Pectinida > Pectinidae > Mizuhopecten > Mizuhopecten yessoensis. Next base: position 1,911,371 of record NW_018403434.1, on the reverse strand, counting down.
TTTGAATGGTAATATGAAATAGGTTATGCCCAAAGTTAAAGTACATACATGTACACAATTTAGATATGTACACAAGTTAATTTATGCTCGTTAGGTAATACAATAAAGAAATATAAATACTAATAAATTATATTTTAATTGTGTATGTATCTTCCATATCACAAGAGCAAGCTAGTAGAAATCTAATTATTAATTTAAAAACATAATATGTGTAAACATAAAATTATGTTTAAAATATTTAGTTTAATCATTGTCGTTTGTATCACAGGTCGCCTAAATATGTGGTATCAATATGCAATTTTATCAATCTATAAGCAGAAACCTTTATCATATTCATTCTATTTATATCAAGTATACACTCGCGGAAATATGGAATTGTTTATGCTTCCCTTAAAATACTGGATATACCGTACAGGTGTGTGAAGATTGTGAAATTGTTTCTATAACAAAACTGTAGCTTTGCTTCTGCTTCTGAGATATTTGAAATATATAGATATATTTGATTTATCTCAATCCTATTTTACCTTCGCTTGGGTCCTCTGTGTTGGTCGAGTTGTTTGCCTCTGGACCTTGATAGTCCGTAGCTGAACTGTCCACGACGTTCCTATAGTACTCGTTGATGATCTGTCATGTGAAAAAGTGTTGACTAGCAATAGCAAAGATATAGATCCTACTAAGCAATAAAAATATCAAGAATCAGAAAAAATATATAATAATCGGCTTTGACCACATTTATTAAATTGAATGTATGTAAATTGAATATTCTAAACTTGATATTAAATACAAAACAGTTATGACATATACATGCCACTGCTAGTTACATGTAAGTACATAACTTTTAACTTAAACTATACTAAAAATTATATTACAATGTGTTTGTATTTGCTATGTTATAACAATAACTCTGGTGTAATTGGGAAGGATGGCACTGTGTATAGTGACAGTGTCTTTGAAGTGCCTCCAACCAAACACTAGGCTATTAATAATTGAAGTAAATATACTATATTAATTGAAATGGTAACATCTATGATATTCTAGTTACATGCATTTTTTTCTGTGAACAAGTATTAAATGGTTCTAGTATTCTCCTATTAATTCGAACATATACTACATCTTCTCTATAATACTCTCTCTCTCTATATATATATGTATATATGAATGTATGAAATGTGTGTATTTTCTCTGGAAAGGGCTTTTATAGGCAATGCCTGTGCCTAATCCAATTGTGGGTTTTTTAATACAATAAAATTGATTTGAAATGAAAAAGTGTAAGTACATACTAATTGATGCAATTATATCAAATCTGAAATTGTGTATATATGGTTCAATGTAACTCATTATAATACAACGGAGAGAACATACATGTTTTCCAGTTTGATTATTCGCTAAGTCAACATATATATCAGGAAATGGTTTTTATTAAACATCCATGTAAACATATGAAATACACACGAAAAAAATCCGATAGAAGTATTTGAAAATCTAAATTTTTCAAGTAGAACTGGTGATAATCGGAGATAAATGGGCAACTGCTCAGTTACTCAGAGACAAGACCAGAGCAGCCATTTTCTGTTTCGATTTTGCTCAAAAAATAACAACACGGGATAAGGTTCTTCTGATGTTGCTAATTCCGTCACATGTTGTGTTTTAACATACACATCCTAATGACGTTACTGCGCTCTGTGAAAACGTCAATGTTGACACATTATAATGCACATTTAAGCTTATTCAGCGTAACTAAGAATTGGAATGATTTACGTAGCATAAAAACCTGGAAAGAAAATATTGTTCCTGACAATATTGATTTTTATATGCAAATATGTTTGGTATATCAGCCGCTAATTTCATGGCAAGAATGCACAAAGAATACTCATCTTTTTCACTCGTAGTTGCAATTTAAGATATGTTTACTTCCCTGAAAGGAAGTGTTAATCATGGAGACTTAAAGTTATACAATATGTATGTACACCAAACCTTAATGCTGTACTTCATTGTCACTTAACAGATAACAGAGGGGGAAGATACAAACATGTTTTGTTCATTTTCAATTTAGTGACAGCTGTCAGTGACAATTATCACGTTATCTGTGTTAGTTTTGCTAATAGATAGCTATCGACCCCATGTTTCTAAATGGGTCTTGCACGTGACCATAAACGTGTACCTCATGTTTCTAAATACATGATGTTAATGTACAATAACAAACTTGAACTTAGTATCTGATGTTTACTTTTGTATATTTTGTTAATCTCTATCAATATACAGGTAGTTCACGTAATGACTTAATTATACATATATGCATATTTGTTTCATTTTTGTTGGACAGTTTTTTTATTCTTTTGCTTAAATATGTCTTTGTACTTTATTTTCTACATTAATGTAAAAAGTTTTATTTTGAGAAAAAAAACCTTGGGAATATGTCAGTTAATTCTCACTTTCACTTTTTCATCTTATGTTATTTATTTACAAAATACGATATATATAAACGTAGGTCTATCGGTCGATATCACTCTATCAGGTTCAAATAAAAATGTATTGACATCAGCAAAAATAAATAATTTATAAATATTGTTGACCAATTTGAACCGAAAAATTAAATGACCTATATTTTAACCCTCAGTACATTTTAATGAAATGTATGCCACACTTCGGTACTTTGTCTACTATAGTTACAGGATTTTTTAAAAGCTGGTTATATAGGCCATGTCTGATAGAATATCAGTACTCTTCTCTTTATGTCTTGCAATTTAACATGTGTATAGGGTTTGGATCTCAACAGTTTTAAAATTTTGTCAGCAAAAATGGCCAAAATGATTGATAATACCTATATACAGCGGAGAGGTCGCTTAAGCCCCACCACCTTAGAATGTTTTCAATTTAATAATGTTGATATTAACCTCACAGTGTCAGAGGAGAGGTATGGCTGAATTGCTCGCTTTTTGCCCGGCCCCACCAATTTTCGCTGTTCAATAAAAAGACGGACAGACGACACAGGTACGGCCTAAGCTCACTTTGGTTCAGCGGACCGGGGAAGATTAGATAAAGTAACTTCATTTAAAGTCGGCAAGTCGCAGAATAAACAAATGTACAAGCTCTAATGAGCTTTTGAGACAAACATTAACATATATACATGCATAAACATACCGGGCTGGATAAAAAAAGTGTTAAACACCCCAGCATCCGGGTGCATACGCTTTGCTTAGCGCCGTTTCGCCATACTGTATGCAAATTAATAGATGTTCAATTTTATTTAATTTAGGTAACTAAATAAACACTACACGGTTATTCATACGATTCGGTCGTATTCGTTTTCCCGCTTCAGACGAAAACCGGTTTTTTGTTTTCATCGATGTAAAACGTACAATAATTAATATGAGACGATGATTGGTCAGAACGAAAAGCTGCAACTAGCAGCTGTGCACCGAACAACCATTTATATTTACATTTGCACTGCATAGGGCCTAGATAACTCTACTGGTCCCATTGTAACATATTTTCCAATGAACTACAACGGGGATTAGGTCAGTGTAGTGATACACTAACCTAATTACCGCCAAGTGGCGATGTTCCGCTGTGTTGTGTCTTAAAATGTTATTGTATGACAGTTAAATCGCTAAATGACCACAACATATATAAAAATGGTCACATGTTAGTATACAAATTGGTAATTGACATATATGCATTTAAATAAAAAAAATATATTATTAAATTGATGTGTTTACTGTGGAACTTTCTTGTTCATTGTTTTTGTCGGCCTGGTTGCCCTTGACAACGACTGTGGAATGCGAAACTACCCGGCTGTTCCGAACAATTTACCGCTGACCCAGTCAATGTGTATAAGAGTTTTAAAACAGCAATTAACAATACTCGCAACATTGCACTACTAATATTGTTAGTTTGGAATATAAATATAAGTATTGGTTGTCATATTTTTGACGTAAAATACACGCCAATAAACGTCAAAAATATGACAACCAATCCTTAAACAAACAGCATCTGTTCGCAATCGACAATTACAATAGTCTCGCATGCTATGCATGTTTTAATGCCTTTTATAGAGTGTGTGACACATGATTTCCTGGAACTATGCAGCAATATTGATTTAATCTAAATAATGTAGTATTTCCATATTTCTGTTATCGTCGACAACTGGAAATTCACATCGATAAGATTACATGTAGGATTAATTGTTAGTGACAAAGCAACATTAATGATAATTTAGTTATTTACCTTGGTTGGTATGTTGCCATCTTTGTTGGAAAGCGTCCATGTATGCTTTAACCGATATTTTATGGCAGATCGCCAAAGTAAATAAAGGGATTTAAATCAAAGTACATACAACATGAAAAGTATGTTGTACAATTTATTTAAAATACTCTTTGGAAATATAAGACAACATCTATGTTAAGTAAGTTATGTTTCAAATAATTATATCATTGTTGGATGGAATTAACAAACGTCCAGTATTTTTGGAGATTTGTTTCACCACTAGTATGCAGTATTAGGTTGAATTAAGTTTGATAACAGCAAGTTCTTTTTAGAAAAATGATGACTATACTAAGTCTCGGTATATTTAGTGTTACGTAATACAAGTTTGTAGCTATCGTAGTCTGTATAGCAGACGACCAGTTTTAAATTTACTACATTGCTGTCACGTAGTAGCTGTTTATGTGTACACACATATATATATATCAATTACAGTAGATGTTATATATAGCACGAAAGCGGACACGTAATCTATTCAAATCGGCCGCCGTGTGTTTACATGTAACACAAGCGCCATTTTAAGATAAAGTACATGTAAAAAGACCTGCATCAGATAACAAACGTTAGTCCTATACGTACCAACAGGAACAACTTTTTCAAATTCCCTACGTCTTCCATGCAGCACATATTTGTTTTTTTGTCCAGTTTGATAATGTTCCCCGTGTCATTATTTGTGATGTTCCTTCCAACTTCAGCACAAGGGAAACACAGAGAGTTTATAGGTTCGGGGTCGGTAACATTGTTTTCCTCATTGACATGTTGTATGGACAGTACCGTCGGCGGCGTCCCTGCGTTCGTTTCATTTTGTGGACGTTGACAGTCATCAGGCCGTGTTAGTATGTTGCAGATGACGATAAATTCAACTGTTGTAACAACAATCAGAACAGCAGTACACAGTTTGTATCTTTGTTTGTTGCAATGAAGGCTTATTTTTCCATGATTGCTGTTCATAGGATCATATCTAATGTCTTGATCCGAATGATATTTAAACTCGTGTCGTGGAATCATTGTTGTTCAATTGTGACAAACATATGCATTATAACACCAAGTACACTGCCTAACGACCATCACATACACTGGCTCACAACAACTAATGAACTTGCACAGGTTGTTAGACATTGTTCCTTGATTAGGTGTTTCCCCATATATAGTTTCAGAATACATAAATAGTTACACGTCACAATCGCACTGGCTGTTGAGCATCTAATGTATTTTTGTTAAAGTTTTACCCAATTTTACTGATAAAATGTATAATTCATTTTTATTATTTTACTGAAACGAAGTTTTGGCATCCATCTACGGTTTTTAATTAGGGATCGACAGGTAGCCACACATAGCTTTGCTCAATCACTATTGAGAATTTGTACGCAAGCACAACCTCATAATATAGTGAATTTTTATATTTGTTATGATATTGTCTATTAAAGACCTGTACATAGTTGTGTTCATATGTGATATTACTAGTCAGTTTACCTGTTCATTGTAGATTTGATCATACCTGTATATCGGGTGCGCAGTGTTAACGTGTGTACTGTTTTAGTTTCACAAGATCAAGGCAATAGATAACATATAACTTTAGTAGACTCTACCATGCATTGATATGGATGAGTCCATTATGGTCTACAGTGGTGAAAGGGTTAACATATATTAATTAACCTAGTTTTTTCTTGTGAAACCAATTTCTATTATAAATACTTATCACAGTCATTATAATGCATATTTCAACCCTACTTGGCCCCTTACATAGGTAAAATAAAGCACATAGCCCTCAACTTACGGCATATTATCGTGAGACCAGATGAGGTGTTTTCCAAGTATGCTATAAATAGAAAGGGCATTACTAAGAACAAGTTTTCCTATATAAGTGTATTGTTGGAGAGAAATCGTCTGCTGTGAAAGACACCACTTCTGATGCACAAAGAATAGGACAAATTATTTACTTATTTTATTGGCGCTTTAAAGATTTACATATAATAATTGAAAAAAGATTGAAAGCATTCAAACAACGTTTGATTTGAAAAACAAAGTTCATACATCTACACTCAACAGTGGCATGAAACGACTTGGAACTCTAAATGTAGTCAATGTTGTTTTTTATATAATCCATAGACTCATCAGCTAAAATAATCTTTTGTTTGAATTATGGAATTGACTTATACAGATGTCAAACTTGTTCATCCCGAATAGTTCTTTCAAGACGACAAAATGAAATATTTCCATCACTGGCCTCCTCAAATGCAACAGCATCCCGCCGACTTGGCAGCGAAAACTATCTGAAACTCTGACAAGGTATTATGATTTTACTGCGGTGTACTGTTGTCGCAGTGGTCACAATATCATAAACCTGTAGTGCGGCATAAACATTTTCGTTGGACTGTATGTTTTTGAAAATCATCGGATGAAAAAGAAGAAAGAGTGTGACGATGTGAAGTTAAATGATATGTAGAAAGGAATGCTGCATACTTTATCTCTATGACAGCTGAAAACGCAAAGTTACATCGTAAATATTTCGAATTTAAAATTTGTTGTTCTGTTTGAACAAAAGGTAACCATGTATATTTCGCTTCTGCTCTCTCTAACATAGACAATGATTATCATGTATCCAAATAGGACTCATCGAATATTGCCGTACTCGGAATATGTATATGATGATTACAATCCTATTTGTGAGATCATGAAAACTTGTTGCATTTGTTTTAATGTATTGCATGTAAGTAATATCTACATACTTTAAAATGCTGAATCTAATAAGATTAGATTATATATAACGAATTGTGTTATACATGTACACTTACTGCTTTGGTCACCTTGTTTTGTTGATCCATTCGTTTCGTAATTCGAGTGTTATGGATTTTTTTCAATTACGGCATCTGTGACATTTTCAGAAAGCAAGTGTCAAGGTTAACGTAAAGTAACACTGGATTTCTGAAACATGACATGCGCCAGATTTGCTGTCCAGAGGCATGGATTGCTGTGTTGATGAAATTGGAGTTGTATCGGTATTCTTGTTCGTAGATATTCGAAAAGAATATACATTGATTTTGTATGGCGACTCATCAAAACAAGAAACTTCTGTACGTGTCTAAATCTTGTCAGATGTCAGTTAGGAAAACATAAAACTATCCCCTTAACAAAACTATATAACTATATCATATGTACGAGTATGTATATGTAGGATGGAAATGTCTTACCGAGGGTGTACATTTTTGTGCAAAATTCGAGGCTTGCAGATGTATTTGAAACCAAATTTTGTATCGAAGGATTGTGCATCTTAAACCAACATAATTTACATACATGTATGACATAAATATTTTCTTACATCATGTAGCCGCCATCTTGTTGCAAAATACCAACTCTTAAATGCTTAAATGATTTGAAAATTAAATATACCATTGAAAAACGAGTACCACAGTTTGGTTTAAACAAACCGTATACACTTTAGAGATTATCAGACTGCAATAAATGAGGATAGATTTCTTGAAGTGGAAAATAAAATCAAGCCAAATATCTTGAAATGACTTCATTGCAGCGGGATGACGTCATCTTATTGTCTTTGCAATGTGACGCCATGTTATTGTAAGACAGATTTTTCTTGTTCCTCCGACAGGGATATCCCACATGATACCCTGTTGTAGAATTTCTATCGCGTCGGATCTATCCGGAACATTTAAATAACAATTTCGCGGATTTTTTTCACAGTTATGTATTGATCCGCGTGTAATGCAAGTGATACACTCGTACATATTTTGTAAATTCTGTTTTGTTGTTATATGTAGGTTTTTTTTACGTTTTAAAGATAGATAATGTTGTAAATGAAATCATAATCTGCACTGTAAAATTTGTTTTTTCTTGTTAGGACGGACATCTTTGTTACCTAAGAAATATTCAGACGTAACTAAAGAAGTGAAGAGGCCATATTTATTTGCACGGGGCGGGATTCTTGTAGAATAAAGCAAAATTCAGTAGTTTAACGAACTAACGAACGAGAAATAGAACCAAACGTCCGTAACTAAACAAAAATGGGTTATCTCTGTCTTTGGCTAAAATTATGTACTATAAAGTATTGCCCCTCAACTGAGATGACTCGATCTCCCTCGGTTACAGGATAAATGACATCAACATAGAATTTAGAATAACTAATGAGATAAAAAGTGTATTAAACATCCCCGAGATAAACAGATTCATAAAATGATAAACACAAGTATTGAAGGCAATTCAATGTTTAAGTGTATGTTTTGATCGTTGAAGGAGGTCGGACAGTTTTTAAATATTGTCGTAAAATTTCAATGAAAGCATAACGATGACGAACATTGGATAAACAAAAATCATTATTAAACACAAACAATTTCATAAAAGCTCATATCTTTCAAATTCTCCTTCGTATAACCGTTTATATTATTATAACGAGATTGTAATATTGTTTTCAAAAATACCATAACAAATAGTGGCAATGTAATGTACTTTTAATAAAAACGAACAAGAAACACTGTTATTTAAACACTGTTTTAAGTAAACGTCAAGCAAAATTAAGTAGATGATATATAAACATACATCAGACACACAGTAACATCGAAGAGACTTTCCTTCAGTATATATGAATAACAAATAACAAATTCAAAACCTGGGTTCCGCAACTTTTATCATACAAAACAACAATATGCTTGAATAAAAACACTACTTTGCCATTTACAGAATTAAAAGAGCCAGTATAAAATATGAAATATTAAAATGCAAATAACAGTGCTGCATTATAAATAAAGGTATGTCTTACTCATATTTCTGTTATGAAGTTAAAATTGGCACACTTTTAGATATAACGAAAGCAAAATAGGAAACAAGTTTGTTTTAATTGGGAATCACAATTCACAACTTTCTCTTCTGAATTCACCACCACTGTGTCCATGTTAGATCTCATACAAAGTTTACATCTAATTGTATACATTTCATTGTTACATATATAAGGCACTACAGCGCAGACAATATATATTTAAAATTAGCACACTTTTGGGTTTAAGGTTTCAAGGTAAGCTAAATATTGGTAGCCCCACATTTAAGTGCATTAGTTCATACCTGAAAACACATCCTGATTACGTCACACTAAACAGGGTCGAGTGAATACACACTCACACATGATATATAGCGTCACCATGCCCAATACACAAAATAGACAGTGTGCACAAGTGTTAAACAATTAATTCCATGATAACAACATATATTACCACTGGATCTCGGATATTGCTATCATAATCAACATTTTGTTCCATCATTTTGTAATACACATGAAGTATTTAGTATAAAAGTACAACTGTCTCATCGGTAAATATCTTCTGTATTCACCACCACTGTGTCCGTGTTAGATCTAATACAAAGTTTACATCTAATTGTGTACATTTCATTGATACATATATAAGGCACTGCAGCGCAGACAATATATATTTAAAATTAGCACACTTTTGGGTTTAAGGTTTCAAGGTAAGCTAAATATTGGTAGCCCCACATTTTAGTGCATTAGTTCATACCTGAAAACACATCCTGATTACGTCACACTAAACAGGGTCGAGTGAATACACACTCACACATGATATATAGCGTCACCATGCCCAATACACAAAATAGACAGTGTGCACAAGTGTTAAACAATTAATTCCATGATAACAACATATATTACCACTGGATCTCGGATATTGCTATCATAATCAACATTTTGTTCCATCATTTTGTAATACACATGAAGTATTTAGTATAAAAGTACAACTGTCTCATCGGTAAATATCTTCTGTATTCACCACCACTGTGTCCGTGTTAGATCTAATACAAAGTTTACATCTAATTGTATACATTTCATTGATACATATATAAGGCACTGCAGCGCAGACAATATATATTTAAAACTATTACGTATATATACATATACTATCATTTAGTTACAATGTCCATAGTGATTTAAAAAAGAATCGTTTGCTTTTGATAAAATAACTTTTTATATATAGAAACGCTAAAATGTTAAAGTATTAAAACAAATTAAAAAGTAGCAAGGAAGGAACAGTGGGCTACCAAAATTAAAATATATCACCCATCCCTATAAAACCGAACCCGAAAGCAAGTTCACACTTAGTATCAAACACTAAAGTTATTTTGGTGCTATCATATTGCAGAGATATATATGCAATAACTTCCTAATCCATATAAAATTCCCCTCTAAAGCTGTCCAAACTTTTGCAATATTAGCTTATTTATTCCACAGTAAAACAGAACGTGAGTTACGATAATATGATTATAAACCAAACAATAAACTTTTCAATATAAAACCACACAAAAAAATATTAATAAAATATAACAGAACAAACAGAATTTTACAATCAGCCCTATGTCCGTATATTGATGAAATAAAGTTTCCCTGCTTAATTATCATTGATTTACTCATATTATAATCAGAAAAATACATGATTCTCTTCATAACTTTATCGAAATCAGTACAATACGTTCTACTCTAAGAAGCATACTTATAGATGTATCGTGATTAGATCATCAAAAAGACGAGGAAATGAAAAAATATATATAACAAAAAAAAAAAAAAAAAAAAAAAAAAAAAAAAATAAAAAAAAAAAAAAAAAAAAAAAAAAAAAAAAAAAAAAACATATAAAAGATTGAATTTTAAACAAATATTCACATTCTTGATGTTTCAAAAATACATTGCAAAAATGAATGCCTTACGCGAAACGTTCTATTAAGTTTACATTTGATTATTACGTGTATATTGTAGATCCTTTATGTCAATACAAACTAATCAGTTCAACATTCATGCAATAATAACTTATTTATACCAAGGTTAAACAACACGCTATAAATGGTAATAAATCACACCTCAAACTATCAAAAATAACACAAACATACAAACACACACACACACACCCAAAATAATAAAATTATAGTTATAAACAGAATATTTCTTGTCGATGTCCACACATTAAAAAAATAAAGTATTCCTACTAAATTATCATTGATTTACTCATGTTTTATCAGAAAGGCCATGAGTCCACCGTGTATTGGCTGTTCTCAAGTTTATCAACTCATGTTTTAGCGTCAAAGTAAGAACAATTCTTTGCCAAAAGTTTTTTTGAAACTGATGCATTTGCTGTTTTAATAAAAATACTGAACTGATACTGTTTGATTCATTATACTGTGTGTATAGAGTAAATGAATCAGTCCCTAAGATAGAAATGATAAAAAAAAATCAAATAATTCTTATTCGAGCACCTAGAATAATGGCGCGAATTGATCGCAAATTCCAAATTTGTACCATTTACCTGAAGCTGTATCTTACATAAAATTGCCATCTGCCATATTTAACGTCAATAAGAATGAAAATACTATTTGAATTACTTTAACAATTGACATTAAAAATTGACTGTCTTTAATATTTTTTGATCATAAACATAAAATGACGACATCTTATGAAGAATAAAATTAAATGAAAGAAAAAAGATACTAAAAACTTAAAAATAAATATATTAAACATGAATCTGCTTACCCTGCATGTGGTGGTGAGGAAAGAAAAATGTAACAAAGACGATCCAGCTTTTTGAAAATAAATATTCCTGCAGAGATTAAAATTGACGCTTTCAAATTATAACGTTAGAGTGAAGTAAAGATAGACAGAGAGAATAGACCGAGAAAAAGTAAGAGAACGCCTTGCGCATGTCTCAGGTCAGTGTCCAGTCGTCCATGGTCAGTAACAGACAATACCGTCCCGCCTCTACATAACCTGGGTCTACTGTTGATATGTTGCGTTACACGTATATTCAAAACGATACTTACAAAGGTAAGTTTGAAAACCGGCCGCGTACGTATTTTCTGGATTCCGCACACAATATCAAGATAAGTCAACACAAATTATCTAATAATGCAAATAACATTAATACAAATAAAATACATCACATTTTTAGTCTGACAAACATTAAGCAGGGTGCCACTTGACCTCTCAGTCACATAAACATAACTATGATTCACACATGTTCAAATTTGATTTCAATATTCTAAAAATAGATTAGCTAAGGACCTCTATTTTTTATATCCCAAGCTTATTTCATGATACCTGTAATGCGCAAGCATTCCTATTTAAGTAGATTGTTTGAGAGACATTGTCTACTGTGATAGACCCACTGATCAGACACGTCACTTTTGATGCAAAATGAAATGGACACATTATTCAATAATTTGATTGAAAGAAGGAATTTTGAAAGGATTTGAAGACCGTCTGCTTTGTAAAAAAACAAAGTCGACATTCACGAGTGGCACAACACATTTTTGAACTCTGAATGCAGTCAGTGGGACGTCACAATTATATTGTGTTTGAATCATGGAATGGACTTATACAGATGTTAACCCTCTTTAGCCCAAATATCAGTTTTATGAAAACAGAGTGATATCTCTCCAGCACTGGCCTCCTCAAATTCAACGCCGACTTGGCAGCAGCAGGTTTGTTTTATCCTGGAAACTCTGATAAAGTATTATGCTTTTACTGTGGTGTACAGATGTCACAGTGGTCACCATATCATAAACCTTTTTTTGTCAGACTGTATGTTTTTGAAAATCATCGGATAAAAATAGAAAGAGTGTGACGATGTGGAATAAATGATGCGTAGGGAGGAATGCTTCATACTTTTACCTGTCTGACTGCTTTAAACATACTGTTACATTGTTAATATTTCAATTTAAAAATGTGCTGTTCCGTTTGAAAAAAAATGCAAATATGTGTATTCATGTACTGCTCTTTCTTACATAGACAAGGGTGATATAATCCACTTTTGATTATCATGTATCCGAATAGGTCTCATACTGTATGACCGTACTTACACTTAGGAATATGTATAGGATGACTACCATTCCGTTTGGAGGGAACAAGTCAAGTACGATTTGTGTATATGTTTCAATGCATTGCATGTAAGTAAGATAACATGATGATACATGTTAACCTGAGTATAAATCATTTGTTAAGAACTGTGTTATGCATTGACTGCTTTGGTCATTTTTTTTTGTACATTTGTATTATAATTTGAGTGCTATTACATTTTATGATTACAATTTGCTTTTGTGTCGTTGTTGTTTAATTATCCTTGTACATATAACAGTTAAGATGTTTCTTTGTCTTATAATAGTGATACGGTTTCATTTACAAAACATTGACTTTAATAAATTCATAGGATTCAAATCTAGTTAAGTGAGTGATGCTTCGAACAGTTGGATCATTGTTTAATGGAATGAACAAAAGAACAGGTTTGTTTAAGATGATTTTTCAAAACTCAATAAAATGAAATAATGATGACCATACTTCATAAGGAAGCGTGTTAAAGACTAGGTAGATTTAATATTACATGTGTACAGCAACTGTAGTCTGCATAGCAGACGATCAGCTTATGCTTTCAAGTGATATATTTCACATAATATGTCCAGTCACGTTAATTGCTGCAAATGATATTGACACTATTGTGTGCGTGTGTGTGTGTGTGTGTACATTATACAACCTTTGGTGATATGTGTACCAATGCAACAATGCAAAGTATATATATGAATACGTTAGCTGGCAGTTATAACGAGCGCGGTTAAATAATACAAAAGACCCACCTGATGCAGGTACGCAATGTATTCAAGTAGGCAGTATAGCCTATAATGCAGAGCTTTTGTTTATTACAAGCGCCTTTTATGAAAAATTAATAAACCGGGAACGAACTAACAGGAACACATTTGTCAAAGATCATACGTTTTCAACGCAGCACATATAAGTCCTTTTGGTCTAGTTTGATGATGTTGCCAATGTCGTATTCATATGATTGAAATCAAGACTAAGAGGCAATTTTATTTCATAATATTATCAAGCACACAACAGAACTGCATGACCACCAGCACAAACACTAGTACCACAGTGCCAATTAGCCTAGTATAGGTCCCTTGATGAGGTAGTCCCCCTAACGATTCATGATTACAATTAGCCTAGTATAGGCCCCTTGATGAGGTAGTCCCCCTAACGATTCATGATTACAATTTGCTTTCGTGTCGTTGTCGTGTAAATACCTTTGTAGATATAATATTTAAGATGTTTCTATGTCTTATATAAAAGTGATACGGTTTCATATATAAAACATTGACTTAAACAATCAATTCATAGGATTCAAATCAAGTAAAGTGAGTGATGTTTCGAACAATTGGACCATTGTTTAATGGAATGAACAAAAGAACAGGTTTGTTTAAGATGATTTTTTATAACTCAACAAAATGAATTAATGATTACCATACTTCAATTGGAAGCGTGTTAAAGACTAGGTAGATTTAATATTACATGTGTGTAGCAACCGTAGTCTGCATAACAGACGATCAGGTTAGGCTTTCAAGTGAAATATTTCACCTAGTATGTTTCAGTCACGTTAACTGCTGCAAATGATATTGTGTGTGTATGTTCACTATACAACCATTGACGATATGTGTACCCATGCAATAATGTAAAGTATATAATCAATACGTTAGCTGGCAGGTATACCGAGCGCGGTTAAATAATACAAAAGAGCCACATAATGCAGGTACTTAGTGTATCCAAGTAGGCAGTCTAGCCTATAATGCAGAGCTTTTGTTCATTACAAGCGCCATGCATTAATTATATAAATTCCCGCATATTTGCAAATTAGTATGTATTTAAAGCGGGTGCAATATAACTAGAACACAATTGCATGAAATAGGGCAAAAACAACGCTCTATTTGCTATTCATTTTTATATATCATCAAGTACAAGGTCGAGTAACGATCACATATACGTATATGTCCTTGTTTCTTTATGGTATCTCAAAGACAACAAATGAACTCCAGTGTGTGATTGCTAGAAGTAATTCCAGTAATTCGGTGTATTTGCACTATAATAGAACGCTAAACAATATAAAACCAAACGAAACTTCATAACTGGATGTTTTCCAACTTATTCTAATCACAACCAGATTTGACCGTAAATTTGTAACTGTGCCAAAAGTCTGTTACTCAGCATATCGTTACAATATTTCAACATGTAATATATCTAACTACAGTACAAGTATAAATCTCGTATTATTGACATTAAAAGGGTCGTTCAAACACTCTGAGAAAAGATAAATTATTGCTTTTTGCTTAAGTGCATCATAAACATGACAATACAAAGTTTGTACAGATTGATTGTTTTAGGGGTAAGTATCTTTTAGACCTAATATACATATATAGGCATTGAAGTGGGGATCGATATGTGCCATGCCGGTTAGACCAAGTAAATATCCGTCGTGTGCGGTACGTGTATACAGAATTTGCGAATGTTTGTGTTCACAAGGACCTTATTAAGTTACTGTGCCGCTAAACGTCTGTCTTGTTTTCTTATCATTAGGATAAACGTTTCATAAGAAAGAAGTTCTTAGATAAGATTTTAACGTTCCCTTAATCGAAACACGGACGTGAAAAATGTAACAAAGATATCAAATAAAAGTTAATTATTTTACGTGTCATAAACAATTTAATAATTTTACACAATGTCACGCACGCGCTGACACGTAAGATGCTGTTTTATGTCAAATTCTGGCAAGATTATTCTGTTCATTTTTTGTTAACACTACCTCATGTGCGTAATATTTATTATGATGATAGCAACTTTTTTAATGTCTGGTCTCGACCAATTACTGATTTCAATATGCGGTTTTACAAATGCCATAATGGTTTGTATTTGACAGTGTCAGACCTAAGGGATTTTGTGTACAAATCCTTGAGACATAATTTATATATTTTGTATGACGAATGCTATATTATTTATATTTCTTCCTGATTTTAAACACATTATGTATCATATATATAAATATAGTGTTAACGTCACAGGCTTAATCCTAGGGTGAGACAAGGATATATCACACCGGTGAAAATTGGCAGATACAACTGTCCATGGTAAGAGAAATCCTTTTCTCACACTAGGGTTGAGAGGGGGGATTCCACTATTCATAACAATGAAATGAGGTCACGTCAACCATTCAACGTTAACTTTAAATTATGCATATGATACACAATAGGTTAACATGGTAAAATAAAAAGAATAATTTACCCCCTTCAGGGTGAGATAAAGGAATCTCAAACCCCAAGGGAAATTTCTTTAGTTGCCCAACGGCAAAATCTCGTGTTTGACACCTTAAGAATCTACCCCCTCCGGTTGAGATTCCCCTTATCTAACCCCCAAGGGATGAGAGATTATATCAGTCACATACATTTCTGCTGTCCTTGCATATCATATTGCATTTAAAGTATTTTTTAAAGACGATACAATAAAATATGTAGAATGTTTTACATATATTTTGGGAGATAATACTATTCTGTAGTAGAATAAACTAGTGCAAACATGGCTTGATCAGTGTCACAGACAATGTCCGAGAACTTTTCAAAGCAACTTGAAAAATGACACATGCATAAATATGCATGTTTTCAATCACACACCGATTTTATCACTGTTTTATCAATACTGAATGCAAGGGAGTTTAATACGTATTTTTTTCTATTTTATTACTATTTCTTCGATTCGATCATATATTCCTGTCCCACGATACAAAGAAAGACAGTCTTGCTGTAGCGAATATTTATTTGATGATATAATGTTCGCACGAGTTATGGATTCCCTTGTCTTTCATAAAATCAGCTAATGTCTGTATATCTATTTATTTACAAAAGTTCCTTTGCATTTTGCCTCAAATATATATGTGATTGATCGCAAAGCAGGAATAAGCGGTATACAAATACTTATAATACACTACCTTTACTACGCTTTACGATAACTAAAATTAGAGTTATTTTGTTGTTTATGTTAGCACTAAACTGGTTTTCGTGAGTCGGTTTCGTACAATATTAGGAGGAAAAGCATCAGTTCCTTTTTTCAATAAGCCGAATGAATCGAGTCAATGACTATAACTAGAAAGTTTTGATTGATAGAGGATAGAGAGGAAGACTCGCACTGACACAAACCGAATTAGTTTCTTACTCATTTGACAAAGTAGTATAAACTTACACAGGTCATGCTGCTAGAAGTGTTGACAGCTATAGTTCCTGTCTAACTTAATTATACAATGTACAAATGTAGTAGGGAAAACACTATTAAGAACAATACGCATTTCTTCTTTTTTTACGAAAATATATTCTTCACACACAGCTTTCTTGAATGGACAAAAAACTCAATCCTTTATACGCATTTACCACACCTGCTACTTGTAATGACTACTTGGTCTTGTCGCGCGGATAAAGACATATTCTCATCATAATGTTGATTGTCGTTTATAATCTTTCTATTACACATTATCAAATGACAAAAATAAGTAAAAGGCAATCTAACTTCGCTATTCATGTATTAAAAGGGTTTAGTAACTTGCTATTAGAAGATATGCCCCGGACGAACGTTCTGAAAAGTTAAGGTCAAAGGTCACTTGACAAACTTTTTCAAAAGTGAAGGTCAAATGTCAAGTCATATGTCACAGTGACCTAATTCATGCACACAACACTCTGCCATCCCAAGATATCCTTGTTCAGCAAATCTGTTACTCCAGGTTAAAAAGTATAGAAGATATGCCACGGACAAACTTTTTTCAAACGTAAAGGTCAAAGGTCAAAGCATGCGTTACAGTCACCTAATTCCTACACTTTGCACTCCGTGAACGCAATATGTCCTTGTACACCACATCTAGTTACTCCAAGTGAAATAGTATAGAAAATATGCCACGGACATACTTTTTTAAAAGTGAAGGTCAAGGTCAAGTCATATGTCACAGTGACTTAATTCTTGCACTTTGCACTCCACCATCCGAAGATTTCGTTTTACACCAAATCTGGTTGCTCCAGTTGAAATAGTAAAGTAAATATGTCATGGACAAACTCTTTTAAAAGCGAAGGTAAAAAGGTCAAATCATATGTCAAAATGACCAAATTCTTCTACTCTGCACTCCGCCATCCCAAGATGTCATTGTACACCAATTCGTGTTACTTCAGTTGAAATGGAATAGAAGATAAGTCTCGTCAAACTTTTCGGACAGATGGAAAGAAGGAAGGACGGGTATCTTTATATTTATAAATAGTTGTCATGTATGCTGTACAATATGAATTTATTAGTGTTTAAGAGTTATCTCCCTTTTGCATATGTATGTGTTCTCCGTGTAGAATATCGTGACCTGTTTCTAAATATAACTTTAAAGATTACTTTATTGTTGAAATTATAAAATGTCTCAAGAGTGCAAATACTTTGTATAATTTACCCTCTGGAATACATTAATGAGACAAATATAATTTAAAATATAACCTTTTGTTTTTTGCCGCCTTGTGCCGCCTTGTGCCGCCTTGTGCCGCCTTGTTCAGGTTTTTGTCGTATCCTCTTCTCATCAACTCACCTTCAAGGTAACTGAAGTCAACACCTTTCCTGTGATTTTGCGAGTGTTTTATTTACCTACCAGATTTAGCCGTTAGTGTAAAGCTGACTGAACCATATATGCACTAGCATTGATGTTACACACCGTGATTACCCATTG
The DNA here is from genome assembly GCF_002113885.1 of Mizuhopecten yessoensis. Taxonomy (NCBI): domain Eukaryota; kingdom Metazoa; phylum Mollusca; class Bivalvia; order Pectinida; family Pectinidae; genus Mizuhopecten; species Mizuhopecten yessoensis. The sequence continues at coordinate 1,892,556 of NW_018403434.1, read as the reverse complement.
CTGCCCGATATAGCAAAGATCAAATAACTTAACACTATAAGGTTCAACAAGCCCCTTAAAACATGTTATAGTCACCCGAAAATCCAATACCCTATAAAACCTTGAGTTCGTGTATGTAGTGTGCCTATACTGAACATGACCATTTGCGATTAAATAATACATAGCTACGTTACAGTAAGCCGATAATTAAGGCATTCAGGCTGATGTCTTCATTAAAATAGTTCACCGAACCTATCACAGGTCAATCTCCTATACGAACCATCTATTTCAACGTGATTTTATATTACTTAATGTTTACTCATATCCATAGGTCATGCGGGGCTTAATTGAATTATTGCTAGCTGTGACATGTATTAGGGCTTGCAATAAATACCCGACAAAAGAAAAAGCTACTTAATCGGTATGGATATTGTTTCATATCTTGTAGACTTTTTAATATGAGTTTATGAAATTATAAAACATAAAAACAATTTAATCAAGACTGTATTGCACTAAGTATGAAGTGTGACACTACATTATTAACAACGAGAGGCCTATGTTGTTTGTTGCCTCTGACCATGTTGTTGTTAATACCTGTTGTTATATTAAGCGAGAACGACACATATATCTGATGATAGCGAAACCTATTTGTTATATATTAAAACGTTCATGTAGCGATACGAATCTTAATCCCTATGATACATTTTAATGTACAACATGTAATATATATATGCCCATATATAATTTTTCAAGTAATACGCATCCAACCAACATTTGTTTGTTCGGATCCAGTGACAATATTAGTTCATATAACAAAACACGAAGACCAAATTTTGTTAGCACTTTATATATACATATGTATACAATTTGTACACGAACAACTACCACATACGAATTTTATCACTACATTTATTTAGATTTTCAGTATTAATTCACTTGGCCTCACGTGTTCAAGATAATTATTTATGATAATTAGCCTTCGGTTGCAAGCTAACCAAAGGGATATGCAATTACAACAGCATATTTTATATAAGTAACCTCTGTTTATTTATATATTTATATTGTATTATTGTCTAATAGTGACTGTTTATCTATGTTATAGTTGTGATATGTAAGTTGGCATGTTCCTGTCTTGATAAAAGGGGGGGGGGGGGATAATCGCCCTGAAAAATTGACAAATGTCTTTGTATACAAGTATAGTATCAAAATATTGTCGGATTAAAAAAATCAATAAATCATCTTCATGCTGTAACTAGTAAGTTCACGTTCATCTTGTAATTGTACTTTCACATTATCGTTCTAATTCCAGTTTACAGTCCTTATTAATGATCTGTCAAGACGTTTTCAACACTATTTCGAAGTAACGTGTAAGCGCTTATCAAAAATACGAAACGGAAAATAACGTCAGGCGTGAATTAACTATAACACATTTATATGATTTTGGAAAACATGATGGTATAGTTCATTTTCAAAATTTCTATTGTTTTCATCAAGATTTATATAAGTATGTCAAACTTTGTATGTCGTTAATACATACGGGAATATTTCTAAAAATTCTGAAACTAAATAGTGTATAAATTATATAAAAAAAACACGATGAAACCGATCAATGCCTCCATATATGTTAGTTATTCGTGTAAAATGTGTTCATTACTTGTTTTAAACAAGCGTATCATTCCATGTACACGCAACATAGAAACACTTTTAGGAAAAATTAAGGGACAAAAAGACTACATCCGAACAAACACATATAGAGATTGCTTTAACTGAATTTACTATTGAAGGAAGTAAACCGAATACAGTAACTGAGTTTAGGTTACAGAAGACTTATCTGATAAGATATAGAAGTCGGATTCAAGTTTAAAGTCTTTATTATCAACCAGGTACAAAGGTCTCCTCTTTTACGTACATATACATATACTACCATAAAGTTACAAAGTACATATTGATTTAAACTAGAATCGTTAAAGTATGAAAACATTTTTTTTAAAAGACAAGGAAGGAACAGTGGGCTACCAAAATTGTAAGATACCATCCATCCCTATAAATTCGAAACCAAAACCAAGTTCTCATTAAGTATCAAACAATAAAGTTTTATGTGTGCTGTCATATTGCTGTGACATATATGCAATAACTTCCTAATCAATATAAACTTCCCTCCTAAAGCCAACCAAACTTTTGCAATTTTAGCTTATTCATACCACAGTAAAACAACACGCGATAACAAACCACACCTTCAACTTTTCAAAATATAACCACACAAAAAAACCATTAATAAAATATAACAGAACAAACAGAATATTGTAATCAGCCCTATGTCCGTATATTAATGAAATAAAATATCCCTGCTAAATTATCATTGACTTTACATTTACTCATATTAAATCAGAAAAAAACATGATTCTCTTCATAACTTTATCGAAATCAATACACTACGTTCTACCCTAAGAAGCATATCGTGATCAGATCATGAAAAAATACGGGAAAATAACAAAAAATATATAACAAAAACAAAACAAAAAATCATGTTATCGTAAAAATTGAATTTTAGACAAATATTTACATTCTTGATGTGCCTTATAGGTCTTTGTTTATGTCAATACAAACTAATCAGTTCAACATTCATGCAATAATAACTTATGTATACCAAAATAAAACAACTCGACATAAATAGTAATAAACCACACCTTAAACTATCAAATTACCCCACACCCCACACCCCAAAATAAAAAAATATCTGAAAAATAATAACAAACAGAATACTGAAAACAGCCTTATTTCTTGTCTATGTCCGCATATTAACAAAATAAAGTATTTCTCCAAAATTATCATTGGTTTACTTCTATTTAATCAAAAAGCCATGATTTTCATCAAAACATCGAAATCAGTACACTACGTTTTACTCTATGAAGCTGCCTGATAGTGATATCGTAACAAAATAAAGTATCCTCCAAAATTCTCATTGATTTACTTATATTTAATCACGAAAGTCATGTTCTATTAAATAAAGCTTACCGATAGTGATATCGTTACTTAATTATAAAAATGAAATAAAATATAACACAAACAAAACAAAAAATTACAATAATTATAACAATTGAATTTTTAACAAATATTTACATTTTCTACTTCAGACATTTACAGTTGATCTGTTGTTTAACATACCATTGTTACTGTGTTACATGTATTAAAACGAAACAGTACTGTTCCTATGAAACAGTTAAAAAACATGTTAATCATATTATTCTTGCACATAGCGATGTACACGTATATATATATATAGACATCTCATTGATGTGATTAAGGTATTCGTAATCTTCGGCACGTACGTTCCAGGATGGTGATTGCCACACACGCTCCGGATATTTAACCCTTCTCAACATTAAAAAAGGCATATCTAACATCATCCAACGCATTTTATCTCTTACAACGATAATTATTTGATCTGTAGTTGTAAGACGAATACTAATGAGATCACACATATATTTCATTCTGCTGGGAATGTAAATATGATGTCTATATCTATGTGAAGGTTTCTATACAGATATTAGTATTTATTTGTCATGTTCGTACCGTATCATTGATGCACGTACCGGATTATATGTGTTATTTGTCAGGTTCATACCGTACCATTGATGTACGTACCGGATTATATGTGTTATTTGACATGTTCGTACCGTACCATTGATACACGTACCGGATTATATGTGTTATTTGCCATGTTCGTACCGTACCCTTGCTGCACGTACCGGATTATATGTGTTATTTGTCATGTTCGTACCGTACCATTGATGCACGTACCAGATTATATGTGTTATTTGCCATGTTCGTACCGTACCATTGATGCACGTACCGAATTATATGTGTTATTTGTCATGCTCGTACCGTACCATTGATGCAGGTACCGGATTATATGTGTTATTTGTCAGGTTCATACCGTACCATTGATGTACGTACTGGATTATATGCGTTATTTGTCATGTTCGTACCGTTCCATTGATGCACGTACCGGATTATATGTGTTATTTGACATGTTCGTACCGTACCATTGATGCAGGTACCGGATTATATGTGTTATTTGTCAGGTTCATACCGTACCATTGATGTACGTACTGGATTATATGTGTTATTTGTCAAGTTCGTACCGTACCATTGATGTACGTACCGGATTATATGTTTTACATCGGTTGACAGTAGCTGTTATGTTCTGTGAAATGTATATGTCTCTTTTAAAATCACATAGAAACCTTTGAAATATGCACAGATGGCCGGGAGAACGCAACAACGGAAGTACAATGGAAAATGTCGATATTTTGTCAATCATTGCCAACATGATGTCAGTGGCCTGTAAGGAACAAAATAATGTCAAACGCAAGAAAAGAAAAAATCATGATTTTCTACTTTCACTTCTTAAATCAAAATATGTTATTTCTTTTCAGTATTCTAAAATGAAATGCTATATGTTTGTTTTAAAAATGACAGAAGGCAGCACATGATCTTTTTTGGTCAGACATTTTTCGGTTTTAACAAAGACCTTTGTACACACACAAAACACATAGAACCATTATTGGTGTATAATATGATAAATGTTAAATGTATAAAAGCTGGCAAATATCGTTTTTATTCGTATGAAATCGTCAATAATCGTCAAGTCAACGTCAAAGTGTCTCTGTTAGTAACGTTATGTAAAAACCTCAAAACCTCCGTCTTACCTATGCTAGAAAACGACTATGATAAATGTAAGTACATATTTTGCCGAAGTCCATTTACACTTTACTTTGGTCACAAGAGGTTGTTACATATTTCAATGTAGTAAGCTTAATGGCGTCAAAAAGGAATTAAAAAATAAATACAGAAAACATGATCAATAAATAAAGATAACCAATGACCTATCAAAGCTGGTTCATGACAATGACCACTTATACTTAGTTTATTATAGCAAGAGATCAGATGAACAACCAAATCGATATATGCCTTTTGGACCTCTTGTATTGTGTGAGTTGGGAATCATTTATCTTTAAAATGAAAGACTGCAATAAAATCACGTCGTAAAGATTCGTAATAATAGATTAAATTCAACGGTCATTTGGACATCAATATATAAGTTTGTCCAGAGCAAGAACTAATTAATGTCAACTCTCTATAACATTCTATTGTCCTTGAGTACGAATGATCATTTGGCGTGTAGAAGTAAACTATGAAGTTTAACTCTAAGGCTATGAGATCTTCATCTGCATCTCTTCATCTACTTCAAGGACTAGTATAGGCTACATGTTGAGCATACAACTGTATAACATTTCAAAATAGTTTAATAGCTTTTGCAAATCGGCTTTAAAGTCACATTTAATTTGGTTCAATATTAATTTAAGTAAATTTCAGATTCATGGCAAAAAGGCATTGCTGTTAATAAGCATTTTGTTTTTGATAAAAAATAGTAATTTTTAGACTTATTTCACGATATTGACATTCCTTGGATTTTTCTACTTTGATTGATTGATTGATAAATAAATATATAATAAACAAAATAATGTTTTTGTGTTTTTGTTTTTTGCTATTGCTTTGTTTTATATATCTATTGTCTATTTTGTGCTTCTGTTTCTAAACATACAATATGTTAAATGCCATATACCGTCAATATTCATCAGGCTTAAATTCACATGTTTCAAAGGTTTCAGGACTACATACACAACTAATTTTAGAAAAGAAAGACTGACGAATTAGAGATCCCTGTCACCATGTATTCTGGTTTTTCGTGTACAAAGGGACCTAACATGTACTACATTTTGACCATAACTGTAGCACTGCTGGGCTTGGGCACTTACGTTAACCCAAGAGCTAAGTCAGCTTGAAAGACAGTACATCAATTTGAGGTCCATAGTTCGAATTCCAGGTCTAGCCCTGCTAATTCTTTTACGCAGAACACTTCAATGGATTAATCTTATTTCCTTCATCTTAATTATATTTTCTAAACTGCTCCGCAAAACGCTCTTTTCAGAATTAATGTGTCAAATCTATAACACTGTCGGAAATAAAGTGTCCAATGCGAAACATTAGCTGTTATTTGCGGCAATGGCACAGAGTTCTTTAAGAAAAACGTTTATCGTACGTACGTGTTATAATGTTATAGGTACATAAAACATACTTTAACGTTTGTGTACGAACACCATTGGCACTTTCATTTTAAGCAGAATGCCGTGTTAATACGTGTTGTCGTTTTCACACTTGTGCTCGCAAGCAATGCAATAATAGGTAGAAGAGATGCTATACGTTAGACAATGTAATGTGTGATGTTTTGATAGAAAACGAAAGGTTTAATCGTCAGAAGCGTGGTAACGTATCACCACTTTGAAAAGTACTTGCCGAATGATAAGAAAATCGTATTTACACCAGTGTTTTTCATTTGCCTGGTGTATTTGACATTATGTAGTTTATCTCGTTCTAGTAATTGAAACGTCACACCTAAGTACTTCACTGGTTGTGCTATGAAACTTTAACAAATTTCAACAGTGTCTTATAGTACATGTAATACCATAGTCATAAGCGCTTAAACCTGCTTCAAAAGCAGTATAAACAACTGTCCGGCTTGCAAATGATTATTAGCATACACCATCATAAAGAACATACACATATATTGTCTACAGAAATATGTCCATTGCTGTGTTCTATCGGTATGGTCCAG